>NC_084601.1:44625761-44925761 GCF_033807715.1 Cololabis saira
CCTATAATGTAATAATTTCACCCTATAATGTAATAATTTCACCCTATAATGTAATAATTTCACCCTATAATGTTATAATTTCACCCTATAATGTAATAATTTCACCCTATAATGTAATAATTTCACCCTATAATGTAATAATTTCCTATAATGTAATAATTTCCTATAATGTAATAATTTCACCCTATAATGTTATAATTTCACCCTATAATGTAATAATTTCCTATAATGTAATAATTTCCTATAATGTAATAATTTCCTATAATGTAATAATTTCACCCTATAATGTCATAATTTCACCCTATAATGTAATAATTTCCTATAATGTAATAACGCCTGAAAATGTAATAACATTTGCACTTAACTCAATCGAAAATGTAATAAAATCCAATAATGTAATAAAATATCCTGACTGATATTGTAATAACATTTTTACCGATAATGTAATACCTTATTAAATTATTGGGAATTTATTACATTTTCAGGTGGGTCTTTTTTTTTTTTTTTTTTTTTTCCAAAACTGATAATGTAATATTTGACAAATAATATAATATATATGTTCATTTTCAGTCCAGAGTTCTACATTTTGTGTTTTGAGTTTTTAAGAATGTTATATACGCTGGATTTGAAACACCAGAATGATTATTGGGTTAAATTGCAGACTTTGAGTTCCATGTAATAAATTTTGTGCGTGTAATAAATTTCCAATAACGTAATAAGGTATTACATTATTGGTAAAAATGTTATTACAATATCCGTCAGGATATTTTATTACATTATTGGTCAAATTATTACATTATTGGGTTTTATTACATTTTCGATTGAGTTAAGTGCAAATTTTATTACATTTTCAGGGAATTATTACATTATAGGGTGAAATTATTACATTATAGGAGCTACAAGCTTCAATCACAGCAACATCTTTATCATCTCTGAGGACAAAGTTATTGGAAACATTGCTGTTTATGAACAAATGTGTAGAGTTTAGATGCAGATGTGTGATTATTGATTATTGAAACATTACAGGTTAGTTTATGAGGGTTTATGCTGCGTTAGCGGGGTTAGCAGGGTTAGCAGGGTTAGCAGGGCCGGTGCGTTACCTGGTGACGACGGACGTCTTTCTTTCTAAAATGCCGTCCTCTCTCTGCGGAGGTCAGCAATTAACGGGCGGGTCAAAGGTCACATGACCTCGGCAGGACAGAGCAGAAACAAGGAGAGAGAGAGAAATGTCGAGAAAAAAGTCAAAATGTCGAGAAAAAAGTCAAAAAGTTGAGAAAAAAGTCAAAATGTCGAGAAAAAAGTCGAAATGTCGAGAAAAAAGTCAAAATGTCGAGAAAAAAGTCGAAATGTTGATTAAAAAGTCGAAATATCGAGAATAAGGTTTAAGTAAAATTTCAAGAAAAAAGTCAAAATGTTGAGAAAAAGTCAAAATTTTGTGAATAAAGTCGAAATGTTGATTAATAAGTAAATATGTCGAGAATAAGGTGGAAATACAATTTCGAGAAAAAAGTCCAAATGTTGAGAAAAAAGTAAAAATTTTGAGAAAAAAGTCGAAATGTCGAGAAAAAAATGTCAAAATTTAAATATTTAAAAATATTTAAATATATATATATATATATATATATATATATATATATATATATATATATATATATATACACATATATATATTTAAATGTATTTATTGTGTTGTTTTTTATTTTATTTATATATATATGTATGTATATATATATATATATATATATATATATATATATATATATATATATATATATATATATATATATATATATATATATACATACATTTATAGTATAGTTTTTTTATTTTATTTATATATACATACATATATATATATATATATATATTTTTTTTTTTATTTATCTTTTTTTTTAACTACTTTAAACTACAGGTTTAAAGTAGTTAGAGGTCGTCGTTCAGGTGGGTAAACACGATGCTGGACGCCTCACGTCCAATTAAGAGAGGAAACAGAGCGGATGGAGGTTCGGGAGCGGCGCTAGCATTATCGGCCGTTGCTAGTGCTATCGGCCGGCGCTAGCGCTATCGGCCGGCGCTAGCATTATTGGCCGAGCCTCCGAAACTCCGGCGTGGAGATTCCCATCGCCGTCGGACACAAATAGAGAAGAATCTAAACAGATTCTCGTCCGTCTGCAGGATCACCAGCATCTCTAAAGGTCCGGGCTCCCGCCGTCGTCATGGGAACAGGTTAGCTTAAATTATAACGTGGTTTATGACATAATTATTTTCTGCGACACAGTCGTTTTTCTTTCAAAATGTTTATTCAGCATCAACAAAAAAAAAGAAACTATTAAAGGGCTTACAGAAGCTCCGGCCGGTCAGACCGGGGTACCAGGGGTTACCGCGGTTACCGTGGTTACCGTGGTAACCGTGGCTCCGGTCGGTCAGACCAGGGGACCAGGGGTCTGTGGTTACCACGGTTACCGTGGTTACCACGGCTCCGGTCAGACCAGGGTACCAGGGGTCTGTGGCCAGACGGCCGTTACCATGGTAACCACGGTAACCACGGTTACCGTGGTTACCGTGGTTACCATGGTTACCGTGGTTACCGTGGTTACCGTGGCTCCGGTCAGACCAGGGGACCAGGGGTCTGTGGCCCGACGGCCGTTACCGTGGTAACCACGATAACCACGATAACCGCGGTAACCGCGGTAACCGCGGCGACGGCGAACCGTCCGGAGGAGCTGGAACAGGCGTCTGCAGCAAACTGGTAATGGATGTCAGCAAAAGCTGGAATGTATCCTTCCTTCCTTCCTTCCTTCCTTCCTTCTTCCCTTCCTTCCTTCCTCCCTTCCTTCCTTCCTTCCTTCCTTCCTTCCTTCCTTCCTTCCTTCCTTCCTTCCTTCCTTCCTTCCTTCCTTCCTTCCTTCCTTCCCTCCTTCCTTCCCTCCTTCCTTCCTTCCTTCCTTCCTTCCTTCCTTCCTTCCTTCCTTCCCTCCTTCCTTCCTTCCTTCCTTCCTTCCTTCCTTCCTTCCTTCCCTCTTTTCTCATTTCCTTCCTTCCTTCCTTCCTTCCTTCCTTCCTTCCTTCCTTCCTTCCTTCCTTCCTTCCTTCCTTCCTTCCTTCCTTCCTTCCTTCCTTCCTTCCTTCCATAAATCAGTTTTACACAAAAACGTCATCAACAGGAATTTATCATTTTTACCGTGAGATACAAATTCTTACCGTGGGGAATTTTTTTGACGGTTTATCGTAAACGGTAAAATATCTCCCATTCCTGCCGGACGAGTTCTACGAGGCTTCATCGGTGAGTGGTGTCAATTGCGTAAATGTTTGTTAGTTTGTTTGATGAGGATGATTTTATCCTGAAATGGTTTATATCGGTGGAATCACAAGAATCTTAGCTTTCCAAAGATGCTAACAAAGGTGCTAACATGAATAACCAGTTTACTGCAGACTATTCTCTCTCGCCGGTCGTCTGATCTCAGATCTGGGATCAATTTAACTCCGGAAAGTTCTTTAAAACTCAGAAATGGAGCCACGAAGTGAGAAAAGTATCATGTTTAAAATAAAACGAGACATTAATCAAACAATGAATATATAAAATAAATCACAGACAGTAAAAAGCTCTCAGGTGTTTAGTAGCTCTGCTGTTGTTGTTGGGTTTACATACCGATACGCAGATGTTTAACGTATTTAACTGGATTTAACTGATTTAACTTCAACTACACAGGCTTTTTAGATTAAAACACACCACGCTTTTATAAGCCCTTTAACGCTAACAAACTATTATCTTACAAAAACGGAGGAAACAGCAATACAAGATGTTTACAGGATGACTTTATGGAGTGTTTTTTTGTAGTTTTGTTAGTTTTTTTCTGCTTCATTTACAAGGAACACAAACTTCACCAATTATTACCTTCAGAAAAGATATATCTACATTACTGCACGTTCCTAGAGCTACGCTACTACATTTCAGAGGGCTAAAGATACCGGGGGCTAGTCCGGGACCAGGAAAATAACTTTAATTCTTCACAATCACAAGAGTTGAGAGAGAAACCTAAATACGATTAGCCGGGAGGGAATACGTTAAAAATCATAAAGATCGTGCTCTTGGTGACAAGTTTTTGATATTTGGCATGTTAGTTAGTTATGGACATGAGGTTTTCAAAAACCATTGTAGATAAATTGGGAAAATGGCCCCCTAGTGGCCGGTTTAAAGAGAAACCTTCGACTTTATTCTTGAAATTGTATTTCAACATTAATATCGATATTTTAACATCCATCCATCCATTATACCCGCTTTATCCTCTGCAGAGTTACGGGGGTGTGCTGGAGCCTATCCCAGCTATTTTCAGGTGAGAGGCAGGTTCACCTGCACAGGTCACCAGTCCATCGCAGGGCCACAAATAAACACACAAACCAGACACACTCTGTTAGGTTAATCAACGTTTTTGAATTAGTTTTGTGCTTATGAAACCATTAGAAACAAATCAAGTCAGAGAGCTGACTGTGTTTGTTCACAATGCTTATCACATGTTGACAGAAGTCACAACAGGCCACTTCCTGATCTACTCAGGGCTTTTGGACTGTCCTGGGACAACTGTCCCATTGTATTTTTAAGGTTAGCCTGCACGCATCTGTTCAAGATCTCAGAGTTCTCGTTTGTCCAGGAGGGGCCCCCCATTTGACCCCTTTGACCTTTTGTGTTTTTTAAAGACTTTAAGCTAAAGATGTCTGTTTGTTTCTTCATACCAAGCCTCTTTAACTGAAAAGTCACATGTGTGACCATCTGTTTTCTTCCAATTGTCCATTGTCAACCCTATATGGTCATGTTCCTGTCACCCTTGCTGAATAAAAGTGCCAGGCTGCAGGGATAATTTGGGAGAAGAGCTTGGGAGTTCTCTGTGAGGGCCAGTGTGCCCTGCACTCCTCGGCTCTCTTCCCCAGACTTCTGCAGAAGGCCTGAAAAATCATTTCTACAGTCTCTGTGTCTTTCCTAAGTTATTAGGAACCTAACAACACACACTCACACCTAATTTAGAATCAATTAACCTAGCATGCATGTTTTTGGACTGTGGGAGGAAACCGAAGTACCCGGAGGAAAACCATGCAAGCACGGGGAGAACATGCAAACTCCACACAGAAAGACCTGCTGGGCCTGGGAGTCGAACTGGGGACCTTCTTGCTGTGAGGCAACAGTGCTAACCACTAAGACACCGCGCTGCCCTGATATTTCAACTTTTTTCTCAAAATTGTATTTCAACTTTATTCTCGAAATTTCAACTTTTTTCTCAACATTTCAACTTTCTTTGGTGCAAAAAATTACCTTTAAAATTAAATTTGACCTTCAACATGACCTTGAAATAGGAAATTTATCTTTCAATTGAATTACTGGCACCAAAACAGTAGAGAAAGTGACAATAAACAACCATCTAGGACTAAGAGAAGCTGAGATTTGACCTATGAGCCATTTTGAATGTTCTGCAAACTGGCCACTAGGGTTTGAAAACCTTATGTCCATAACTAACATGCCAAATATCAAAAACTCGTCACCAAGTGCAGGATTTCCATGAATTCCCTCCCAGCTAGTTGGAGTCTCTGCTAATCCAGTCGCTCGTCCTGGGGGAAGTTAGCTAAACTCGTTTACATTTTCTAGGGGGTATTTTTTAATCGGGGGGGATCCATTAGTGAAATCCGTCTCTGACTTTCATCTGCTCTTTAGTTTTTCAACTCTAAAAAGGTGGGAGTGTCCGTAAAAAAGTCCATTACTTTGGGCGGGAAGAGCCACAGGTGGCGCTAGGCGGCGGCGCTAGGCGGCGGCGCTAGGCGGCGGCGGCTAGCGTAAACAGTTCAGTATCTGGAGTACGGCTGGTCTCTGTAGACGCCCTTGGTAGCTCGCGCCGCCGGAGCTTTGCCGCGACTGTTAGCCCAATCTTCCTGACCTGGTGGGAAAAAGAGACACAGGTAGGGAGACGTTAGCGAGACGCTAACGGTGAATCGTTAAGTCTTCCTGACCTGATTGGGAGAAAGAGAAGAGACACAGGTGGGGAGAGGTTAGAGACACAGGTGGGGAGAGGTTAGAGATTAGAGGCACAGGTGGGGAGAGGTTAGAGATTAGAGACACAGGTGGGGACAGATTAGAGATTAGAGACACAGGTGGGGAGAGGTTAGATATTAGAGACACAGGTGGGGAGAGGTTAGAGATTAGAGACACAGGTGGGGAGAGGTTAAAGATTAGAGACACAGGTGGGGAGAGGTTAGAGACACAGGTGGGGAGAGGTTAGAGACACAGGTAGGGAGAGGTTAGAGATTAGAGACACAGGTGGGGAGAGGTTAGAGACACAGGTGGGGAGAGGTTAGAGACACAGGTGGGGAGAGGTTAGAGCTTAGAGACACAGGTGGGGAGAGGTTAGAGATTAGAGACACAGGTGGGGATAGGTTAGAGATTAGAGACACAGGTGGGGAGAGATTAGAGACACAGGTGGGGAGAGGTTAGAGACACAGGTAGGGAGAGGTTAGAGATTAGAGACACAGGTGGGGAGAGGTTAGAGACACAGGTGGGGAGAGGTTAGAGATTAGAGACACAGGTGGGGAGTGTTTAGTTAGAGACACAGGTGGGGGGAGGTTAGTTAGAGACACAGGTGGGGAGAGGTTTGAGATTAGAGACACAGGTGGGGAGAGGTTAGTTAGAGACACAGGTGGGGAGAGGTTAGTTAGAGACACAGGTGGGGAGAGGTTAGATATTAGAGACACAGGTGGGGAGAGGTTAGAGATTAGAGACACAGGTGGGGAGAGGTTAGAGATTAGAGACACAGGTGGGGACAGATTAGAGATTAGAGACACAGGTGGGGAGAGGTTAGATATTAGAGACACGGGTGGGGAGAGGTTAGAGATTAGAGACACAGGTGGGGAGAGGTTAGAGATTAGAGACACAGGTGGGGAGAGGTTAGAGGTTAGAGACACAGGTGGGGAGAGGTTAGAGACACAGGTGGGGAGAGGTTAGAGATTAGAGACACAGGTGGGGAGAGGTTAGAGATTAGAGACACATGTGGGGAGAGGTTAGAGACACAGGTGGGGAGAAGTTAGAGATTAGAGACGCAGGTTGGGAGAGGTTAGATATTAGAGACACAGGTGGGGAGAGGTTAGATATTAGAGACACAGGTGGGGATATGTTAGAGATTAGAGACACAGGTGGGGAGAGGTTAGATATTAGAGACACAGGTGGGAGAGGTTAGAGATTAGAGACACAGGTGGGGAGAGGTTAGAGATTAGAGACACAGGTGGGGAGAGGTTAGATATTAGACACAGGTGGGGAGAGGTTAGAGATTAGAGACACAGGTGGGGATAGGTTAGTGATTAGAGACACAGGTGGGGAGAGGTTAGAGATTAGAGACACAGGTGGGGAGAGGTTAGAGATTAGAGACACAGGTGGGGAGAGGTTAGAGATTAGAGACACAGGTGGGAGAGGTTAGAGATTAGAGACACAGGTGGGGAGAGGTTAGAGATTAGAGACACAGGTGGGGAGAGGTTAGAGATTAGAGACACATGTTGGGAGAGGTTAGATATTAGAGACACAGGTGGGGAGAGGTTAGAGACACAGGTGGGGAGAGGTTAGAGACACAGGTGGGGAGAGGTTAGAGATTAGAGACACAGGTGGGGAGAGGTTAGAGATTAGAGACACAGGTGGGGAGAGGTTAGAGATTAGAGACACAGGTGGGGAGAGGTTAGAGATTAGAGACACAGGTGGGGAGAGGTTAGAGATTAGAGACACAGGTGGGGAGAGGTTAGAGATTAGAGACACAGGTGGGGAGAGGTTAGAGATTAGAGACACATGTTGGGAGAGGTTAGAGATTATAGACATAGGTGGGAGAGGTTAGAGATTAGAGACACAGGTGGGATAGGTTAGAGACACAGGTGGGGAGAGGTTAGAGATTAGAGACACAGGTGGGGAGAGGTTAGAGATTAGAGACACAGGTGGGAGAGGTTAGAGATTAGAAACACAGGTGGGAGAGGTTAGAGATTAGAGACACAGGTGGGGAGAGGTTAGAGATTAGAGACACAGGTGGGGAGAGGTTAGAGAGATGCTAACAGTGGATCTTTCAGTCTTCCTGACCTGATTGGGAAGAAGAGATGCAGCTCTCTGCTAATCTGCTGTGACGACTCAGCGTTTAACCTTTACTGTCAGGATTTAATTACTCGGGGAAATAAAATCAGCTCGTTTGAGAGTTGAGTTGAAAGTCCCAGGTTGGGGTGCAGGGTCGGGAAAAGGTTGAAGAGGGGCAGGGCCAGATACTCTAGGAACTACGAGTAAACCTGCACTCTGAGAACGGAGAGCTCTGCCAGGAACATAAGGCACTATCAGGTCTAATAATACTGCAGAGCTAAGCCGTTTTGGGCTTTATATGCAAGTACTAAAATTTTAAATTGGATTCTGAATTTTACAGGTATGTTTTATGGAGAACTGCATTTATACTTCCTTGCTAATTTGGACCGGGTTCTTCCTCGTTTTATCGATGCAGCAGAAACAAAAGCCTCTTGAACCAAACGCTGTCAGACCCTGAACTTCCCCCTGGAAGGATCCGTCCCAGATCCGTCCCAGATAATTGAACGAGAGGATCAAACGCTCGTTGAAAGAACCCGTTTAGTGTCTCGGGGCAGGAAGGTCACGTCACCATTAGCCCAGATACGACCCGCGGCCGACACCGTCACCATTAGCCCCCCAACCCCCAACCGCCCCAACCCCCAACCCCCAACCGCCGCCCCGTCAAAGTGCTACCGGTATCGACGCCGGCCTTTATCCAGAGTTCTCCTCGGATTGCTTTTCCTTTGTGCTGCTGTTTCTTTTTATCCTGGAGCTGGCAGCGATTCGCTACTCGATACTCCCTAATTAGACCTGTCACCGCTACGCTAGCCCTGTCACCGCTACGCTACCGTCACTCCGGAGCAGAAACCTCAAGGTGACCTGGTGTTGGAGAACAGAGATGCTGTTTATCCTCTTTGAACCGCCGGCTTCTCTCCTCTTCTCCTTTCCTCTCTTCTTTTCTCCTCCGCCACCTCGACAGGATTATTACCACTATTTTTATTCCGGCCGCCGGTTGGAAACGCGCTAATGAGCGGAGACACTTCCCACCTTTGAGCTCTGAGATGTTTAAAGAGGTTTGTTTTAAAGAGGTTTTTCAGAGATAAAAACCTCTCGGCAAGGCAACGGCTGATTTCAATAAATATAGTGGATCAGCATTAAATCAAAACCAAACTCTGAACAGATCCTTCCAAAGGTCCGACGTGGGCCCGTTACCGTGGAAACCTGAACGATAAACAGCTCGACCACCAAATACAGTAATGCAATACTTTTTAACAACTGCTGCTTTCTATTATTTTACCTCTTTTCTTATCATTGTATTTCATTTTATTTGTTATTTACTGTTTAATTGTGTCTTGCTGCTTTAAATTATTATTATTTTACTGTTTAATTGTTTCTTGAAGCTTTTAATGTTGAAGTAAATCACTTTAAATGACCGTGTGTTGAATTCTTCTGTACAAATAAACTTGCCTTCTCTTGCTAATCCTCCTCCTCTTTGTGTTGATGTTGTGATGATTTTAAAGACTTGAGTAACTCTCAAACAAGCTGCTTTTATTTCCCCGAGTCATTAAATCCTGACAGTAAAGGTTAAAAAGGTTAAACGCTGAGTGGTCACAGCAGATTAGCAGAGAGGAGCGTCGTTAGCCGTCGTTAGGACGGAAGAACTGGAGGTAGAAATACTCAGTAGATGTTTTAGGGGCGAGAACTCAAACTTTTGACCTGTTTCTTCCCCAAAAAGGAAAGGAATCTCGGTGCAGTTTGGTGTTGGGAGGATTTAGAAATGAACAAACAGGGATTTCAATACTTTCTAACTTTGGATTAAATGCAGAAACAAAGAAAGATGGAGTTATGATCAGACATGGAATCTCTGGAGGAAACAGACGTCTGAAACTCACCGTAAGAATCGTACGAGTCTCCGCTGAGGCCGAACTCGTAGTAGTCGTCTGAGCTGGAACATACAAACGTTCAGGTTAGAGTTACGAGAGTCAGACAATCAGAAACATTCACTGATAAATACAGAAGTTACTGAAATGAGAGAAACAGGAAAACACACAACAGGAACACAAGCCTTTGGAATCTGCAGGAGAGAAAATAAACGGAAACAGAAACACAAACAACGACCAGTCCAGGTCCTAAAACTGAACCAGGACTAGACTAGGCTGCAGTTTCCATGTTTAAAAGCTGTTAATGTCCAAAAGTTCATCGTTTGATTGTTTTTATGTCACAATGTTGACCTGAAAAGGAATGTTTTCTATACCATGTGACCGCCTGGGGGCGGGGCTTAAAATGGAGCGTCCAAATCATGGGTGCAGATCCCGGGGGGGACGGGGGGACATGTCCCCCCCAATTTCTGAAAAACATGAATTGTCCCCCCCCCCATAAAAATACCCTAAATTATTCCAAATTGAACAAATGTATTTTCAGACTTAAAGGTTGAATATGTAGAATATTTATTAAAAATATATTTCTAAAAAAATAATACATCCACGGTGCGTTTTGAGGTTACAGAATGAAAGTATTGCTACTCCTTACATTTTTTTTTTTTAGTCTGAATTAATATTTTGAAAATTTTTGACAGGCTTGACAATGACTTTTTGTCAACGTTCTGTTTACATTCGTACCTGCCCGTACTTGTACTTGTTTAGGGCTCCATATTTCATCCATATATCAATTGATCGTGCATAAAGTAGCGTTAGGATATTGGGCATTATAAGGCTCATGCATATCTTCACACACCCTGCATACACTGTTTGTTTATTATTTGGCAGATTGGCACTGGGTCGATACGTCACCAGGGGGCGCGGCTATATAACGTCATCACCCGCTGACGAGGAAAGGATTGTTTGAACCAGGTGGCGGCTGGCGTGTTTGTGTGGTATGCGGGTCGGGAGTCACTGACGTTACGATTCACACGGAGGCCAATACTCAACCGGTAGCTGATAGTTGTGCACACGGTGAGAGGAGCGGAGCTTCGTGTATGGAATGTTATTATGACTGAGACGCGTGCGGCATCGGAGACGTGCAGCGACATAGAGATGGACATATGAAGAAAAACATAAAAACACCTACGGGAAAAAAAAAAAGGATAAAACTGAAAACGTAATAAAAAAGAATCCGGAGCGGGATTGGATACCCGCATCTGAACTGAACCTAACCAGCACCTCGCTTCGGCTGCGTGGACAGGTTCTGTTATTGTGGAACGGTGCCGGTTTTTGTTGTTTATTTTACTTTGACATGCATGCACGCGCATGACACACACACACATACATACATTTCAGGTCAGGGTTATGTCCTACTTCACGAGGTAGTAGGTTTTAACTTGTGAGTAGTCCCCTAGGATAAAAGGAAGATGGTGAGTAGAATTTGAGATGAGGAGACACTACATACCCAAAACCCTTAAAATTATGATTTAGGAATATAACAGTTGAGTAAGCAGTAAAATTATGATTTAGGAATAGTTAAGAACAGTTAAGTAAGCAGTGACACACACTGTTGGCTGTTTAGGACAAATAAACAGGAAAGCTAAGCACAATAAATGATTCCCTGTGCAGTATTTTTTGGCGAGCCTTTACCAATTTATGGCCTGGTATGAGTTGCATATTGGCAAAAAATTTAAAATTAAAATCACGTTGGTGTCCCCCCGAATCCTGACATCGGACCTGCACCCCTGGTCCAAATCCAAATGAGTCTGAAAAGAACAAAATGCTGGAAACGTTTCGACCATTGATGTGCTAAATAGATCTGCACTGGGGAGCGAGTGTTCGTCTCCTCGCTGGTTTTTTCCTGTTAGAACTAGTACCTTCGTGTCTCTGTCTGGGTCTATTCCCAGTACACGTACCCTTAGCCAAGGACATCCATCCCATAATAACTCTACCAGTAAAGCAGTTTGTTATCAGATTCTCTTATTCCGGGTGAAACAGCATCCGTGTGTCGCTGCCAGACGTCTGAGCGTCTCCGTTAATGGAAGACGGAGACAGATGTGAGACGGGGGAGACAGGTGGGAAAGTGGTTCGTCTCTTGTTTGTTGGTTTATTTATTTGTGTGATGGAGGCGCTGACAGGCCGTCGCTCGCTAACCGTCGCTCGCTAACAGCACTATCATCCCGAGGCCATTCATCATCAGCTGCCAGCGCTAGCAGCCGCTAGCCCCCCCCTCCGCCTGTCAATCAACCGTCAGCATCAGCACCGCTGCCGGGATTAGAGAGCCGAGCATCGCATCACCTCAAACACCTCAAACCCTCAACCCCCAACACCCAACACCCCCACCAACGTGACTCTCCTGGCTCCAGAGCAGCTACAAATCTCACCCTGGATTAGAGAGCCGAGCCGAGCATCAAACCCTGAAACACACAAACCTCCAAACACACAAACACACAACACCCAACACCCCCACCAACACCCCCCCCCACGGCTGCCGATAGGGGATGGGACAAACGGGTCTGTTGTCCCGGGCCCAGGGTAGGGGGGGGCCCAGAACTGGAAAAAAAAAAAAAAAAAAAAAAATATTCTCATTAAATTATGGAATCATTTTTCAAAATGTTTCAAAATATGCCTATTTGTGGAAAGAATATGTAGTATTTGAGTTACATAAAAGCTTGTTATTAGTTTTCTTCCTAATTGTCCTTGTGGTCAAGAACCCCCAACACTAAAATGGTTTGTTGACGTTATCATTTAATTCAACCATTAGAATGGTCAGAATGTCCGGTCAGCACAAGTCCGGTGCTCAGAAAAGAAGAGAAAAGAGAAGAAGAGAAGAAGAAAATAGAGGCCTCAGAGATTCTCTACACAAATATTTTAAAAAGGTGGTGACGGTGAAGCTGGAATTAATAAAGTCAGCGTAGAGCAAGGTAAGAAACAGTTACAACGTTTACCAACCTTGTAACTTAACCTAACTGGCTAGCTCTAATGCTAACGTCCATTAGCTTGTATAAAAACCTGAAGAGCAGAGGGAGAGGAGAGGAAGAGGAGAAGGAGAGATCCGGGCGCAGGGGGGCCAATCTTAGATTATTTTGTCCGGGGCCCCGGCAGGACTGTCAGCTGGCCTGCCAGCCACCATCACCCCCAACACCCCCACCAACACCTCCACCGCCGCCTCCACGCCCCTCGGTGACTCTCCTGACTCCAGAGCAGCTACACATCTCACCCTGGATAAGAAGTTTCCTGCTGATCCGGTACACGCACGCACGTACACGCACGCACGCATGCACGCACGTACACGCACGCACATACACACGCACGCACGTACACGCACGCACGCACGTACACGCACGCACACGCACACGCACGTACACGCACGCACGTACACGCACGCACACGCACGCACGTACACGCACATACACGCAAGCACACACGCACGCACGTACACGCACGCACATACACACGCATGCACATGCACACGCACGCACATACACACGCACGCACATGCACGTACACGCACGCACGTACACGCACGCACGTACACGCACGCACGTACACGAACGCAAGCACGCACGCACACACTCGCGCACGCAAACACACCTAGATACATGTCGTTGTAACTGGATGTTGTCTTTTCTTGTTGTTTGTACTGTATGTTCACTGTCTGTATCTTGTATTTGTTTTATGTCCACTTGGTAAATAATAAAACAATGCTAACGGGACGCAGCAGCGTCTGACAGCTAAATATGCGTCGTGTCTCCTTCTCCTTGTTCCGGGGAACGACGCTGACAGGGAATCAAATAATAGCGTGTCGCGCCGCGCCGCGCGCTGGGATGCCGGGATGTTTCCAGAGAAGGTTCTCTTACATTCAGGTTGTCATCTCTTATATTCCGGCAGTAAATCAATTTGCATCCCTTCACAGGGGATTGTTCACCGAGCGGCCGACGCCGAGCTGCTGCTGCATTTCTGTCACGTTCCAGAACATCCCTGAGCCGCGGAGCAGGAATCACTTTACCGGCGTGTTTACACGCCTTTTAGTGTCACTTAGCTTCCTTATGCTTTCACTAGATTAAAGCTTTTCTCTTTAAAAAGCTTTGTTAGGTCAGAAACGTCACGTTCTGCTGAAGCTGCTGGTTAGACGCCTCTAATTCCCGAGATGACACTTTGTCGATATTGTTCCACACCTTCTCTCCTCCGTTCTTCCTGAAGGTTAAAATCCTGCTTGTTGGAACTAATGACATGTTTTTAGCAAGTTTTGCACCTAATACTTAAACATTAGCCAAGATTTCTTGTAGGCCTGTGTTGAAAAAATAAACTTTCCGATTCCAAATCGATTCACATATTAATTCCTAAAAATTCATATGTCTAAAGATCGATTTAAAAATTTTTTTTTTTTTCATTATTACAACTTTTGTTTTTTTTTTCCGTTTTTTTTATGCCCAAAAGTTTTGTTGGACACCAGAATAACTAGTGCCATGTTTTTGCCTTTAAACACGTTTAAAGGTATGAAAACCTTAAAGTTTTCAGTTATAATTGCATAAATTGTCTATATTTCATTACTTTATATACTGTCTTGCATGCAACAGCTCAATAAACAGTTTTAATAACACTAACCCAGGGGTCAGCAACCCGCGGCTCTAGAGCCGCATGTGGCTCTTTAGCGCCGCCCTAGTGGCTCCTGGAGCTTTTTCAGAAATGTTTTACCTTTTTTATCCTTTTTTTCTTCTTTTTTTCAATTTTTTTCATTTTTTTTCCTTTTTTCTTCTTTTTTTTCTTTTTTTCTTCTTTTTTCTCTTTTCTTCTTCTTTTTCATTTCATTTTTAATCTCGACATTTGGACTTTTTTCTCAACATTTGGACTTTTTTCTCGACATTTGGACTTTTTTCTTGAAACTTTGACTTTTTTCTCAACATTTCAACTTTTTTCTCGAAGTGCATAATTAAAATAAATCTTCCCCCAGTTCTAACTAATATAGAAACATGCAGCATGTGTTTCTTCATTCTAATTCTGATACAAGACTTTTCATTTTTTGCGGCTCCAAACATATTAGTTTTTTGTGTTTTTGGTCCAATATGGATCTAAAACATTTTGGGTTGCCGACCGCTGATCTAACCCAATTAATATCAGAATGGAATCAGATCAAATCATGTTAATGGATTCTGAATCTTAAGAATCGACCACTGATTGGTGTCACCTGTATCTCTGATTGGTGTCACCTGTATCTCTGATTGGTGTCACCTGTATCTCTGATTGGTGTCACCTGTATCTCTGATTGGTGTCACCTGTATCTCTGATTGGTGTCACCTGTATCTCTGATTGGTATCACCTGTATCTCTGATTGGTGTCACCTGTATCTCTGATTGGTGTCACCTGTGTCTCTGATTGGTGTCACCTGTGTCTCTGATTGGTGTCACCTGTATCTCTGATTGGTGTCACCTGTATCTCTGATTGGTGTCACCTGTATCTCTGATTGGTGTCACCTGTATCTCTGATTGGTGTCACCTGTGTCTCTGATTGGTGTCACCAGTATCACTGATTGGTGTCACCTGTGTCTCTGATTGGTGTCACCTGTATCTCTGATTGGTGTCACCTGTATCTCTGATTGGTGTCACCTGTATCTCTGATTGGTGTCACCTGTATCTCTGATTGGTGTCACCTGTGTCTCTGATTGGTGTCACCTGTGTCTCTGATTGGTGTCACCTGTATCTCTGATTGGTGTCACCTGTGTCTCTGATTGGTGTCACCTGTATCTCTGATTGGTGTCACCTGTGTCTCTGATTGGTGTCACCTGTATCTCTGATTGGTGTCACCTGTATCTCTGATTGGTGTCACCTGTATCTCTGATTGGTGTCACCTGTATCTCTGATTGGTGTCACCTGTGTCTCTGATTGGTGTCACCAGTATCACTGATTGGTGTCACCTGTGTCTCTGATTGGTGTCACCTGTATCTCTGATTGGTGTCACCTGTATCTCTGATTGGTGTCACCTGTATCTCTGATTGGTGTCACCTGTATCTCTGATTGGTGTCACCTGTGTCTCTGATTGGTGTCACCTGTGTCTCTGATTGGTGTCACCTGTATCTCTGATTGGTGTCACCTGTGTCTCTGATTGGTGTCACCTGTATCTCTGATTGGTGTCACCTGTGTCTCTGATTGGTGTCACCTGTATCTCTGATTGGTGTCACCTGTATCTCTGATTGGTGTCACCTGTATCTCTGATTGGTGTCACCTGTATCTGATTGGTGTCACCTGTATCTCTGATTGGTGTCACCTGTATCTCTGATTGGTGTCACCTGTGTCTCTGATTGGTGTCACCTGTATCTCTGATTGGTGTCACCTGTATCTCTGATTGGTGTCACCTGTATCTCTGATTGGTGTCACCTGTATCTCTGATTGGTGTCACCTGTGTCTCTGATTGGTGTCACCTGTATCTCTGATTGGTGTCACCTGTGTCTCTGATTGGTGTCACCTGTGTCTCTGATTGGTGTCACCTGTATCTCTGATTGGTGTCACCTGTATCTCTGATTGGTGTCACCTGTATCTGATTGGTGTCACCTGTATCTCTGATTGGTGTCACCTGTATCTCTGATTGGTGTCACCTGTGTCTCTGATTGGTGTCACCTGTATCTCTGATTGGTGTCACCTGTATCTCTGATTGGTGTCACCTGTATCTCTGATTGGTGTCACCTGTATCTCTGATTGGTGTCACCTGTATCTCTGATTGGTGTCACCTGTGTCTCTGATTGGTGTCACCTGTATCTCTGATTGGTGTCACCTGTGTCTCTGATTGGTGTCACCTGTGTCTCTGATTGGTGTCACCTGTGTCTCTGATTGGTGTCACCTGTATCTCTGATTGGTGTCACCTGTATCTCTGATTGGTGTCACCTGTGTCTCTGATTGGTGTCACCTGTGTCTCTGATTGGTGTCACCTGTGTCTCTGATTGGTGTCACCTGTGTCTCTGATTGGTGTCACCTGTGTCTCTGATTGGTGTCACCTGTATCTCTGTGTCTTCAGGAGTCTTCATTGATTATATTCTGTTTCAGTTATGATTTTAGAAACTAGTTTCCCTCCTGGGAGGATTTTTACAGTAATTGTGGCACTTCTTATCGTTTGTTATGATGGACGTTTCTGAGACAGGAAGTTGTTTCCGTGACTGAACCAGCTGCTGGACGGACGTCTGGTCTCCCGTTACTCCGGTTAAATTCAGTAAAGAAGTCGTCTGTGTTCTTTCTGATTTACTCCTCATTCCTGACGATTATTGACGAACTGCACTCATTTATAACATTTAAATCAATGTAAAACCATTCTACTCAAGTGATTGTGATGTATTGATTATTGGTGCATTGGTGGTAATGATGAACACATAAGTGAGTAAATATTCAAGACAGCCAGGAAAGTTAATGTTTCATTAAAATGGGGAATTTCATCTTTTAGTTTCACTAGTTGGTTAAAAGTCTGGTTAACCCTTTATGACCGAACATAGAACAAGTCTAAGTATATTTTTACGTAAGTTTACATGCTATACTGCTATTTTATGGAGTATTTTTATTTGCTGTGCATCAAAACAACCGTCAATTTTTCATAATCTGTATGTTACAGGTCCATACTAACTAACTAAATTGCTAAAAGGTGCAAATAACTACTGAAAAAATGTAAATTATTGGTGCATTGTTGGTAATAATGAACACAGAAGTGAGTAAATATTCAAGACAGCCAGGCAAAGTTAATTAAAATGGTGAATTTCAAAAAGTCCATTTAATTGTGGACCAGCTGGTTGTTTTCCATCATCGCTTCAGATCAGGTTTGGTTTCCGCTCATGTTTAGCTTCCTTTCTCTACGTCATTATAATTGGTGGTAATAATGAACACATAAGTGAGTAAATATTCTACTCAAGTGATTGTGATGTATTGATTATTGGCGTATTGATGGTAATAATGAACACATAAGTAAATATTAAAGACAGCCAGGCAAAGTTAATGTTTCATTAAAATGGTGAATTTCATCTCTTATTTTCACTTTTTAATGACCTACAATAGAACAAGTTTAAGCATATTTTTACATGTTTACATGCTATACTGACATTTTATGGAGTATTTTTATTTGCTATTCATCAAAACAACCCGTATAAGCCCATTTTTCATAATCTGGATGTTACAAGTTCAGACTAACTAAATAAGTTGCTAAAAAGTATAAATAACTACCAAAAAAAAGTAAATGTTACACATATTTTTCTAAAAACAGAAATCCCACATCTAGATCCCTCAAAACTGTTGATGGAAAAAAGTAAAAAAAATCAGGAAATTTATCTGGAATGAATTCATACTTTTTTCATAGTTTTTGAGATATATCATTTTATAACAACGTGATGATGTACGTGTCGACGTAGGACGAGCTGTGAACACGGATCTAGAAATAACCCGCCACGTCAATTATGAAGATTTTCAATTTTACTGGATTATTATGGGATTTTTCCAAAAGATTTAATGGATTAAAACTCTTGGACACTAAATGCAGGATATGGAAGTGAAATTCCTCCTGTTTAACCTGCAGAAATAATTATTGCTCTCTTGATTTGGTTATAATTGTACATACATTTTTAAAATCAATATTACATTACATTTAAAAGAACAATTAAAGCCTGTATGTTAAGGAAATATAACAAAAAATGTTGAGTTTGATTGACATACCCGTAGGCGGTGGTAATTTTATTTTAATGTTATTTAAATTTTATTTTAGTTGTTTTTATTCACTTAGTTGTTTTGTTTTTTTATTATTATTATTTTTAATTGATGTTATTTGTGAAAGGGGCAGATCAGATAAGATTCTTCTTCTTTCTGCTCCTTTTCATTCATAAGTTAGGAACATTTGTATTTGTATTGAATTGTTTTGTTTTTTGAATGAAATAAAGAATAAAATGAAATGAAATTAAATGAAATGAAATGAAATATGCAAACGGTTCGGCCTTAAGGGTTAATTGTGGACCAGTTGGGTTGTTTCCAGCATCACTTCAGATAAGGTTTGGTTTCCGTCACATTTAGCAGGTTTTCTCTCCTTTAAGGTTTTCCAGCGACGCAGAGATGAAGGTCGGACGTTGGTAAGGTCGAACTAGGAATAACCAGGACAGAGGAGTAACTTTATAGCACTGCACTTTTTAATTTTATATTTCTATTTTTATTTCTATTTTTGTTTTTAATTTTTACATTTCAATTTTTTTATTTATATATTTATTTTTATTTTGATCTTTTTGTTTTTGTTTTTAATTTTATTCATGTTTTTATTTTTTTTATTAAATTTCTTTTTTTTTTCATTTCTATTTTTGTAACCAGGACAGAGCAATAACTTTATGCCACTGCACTTTTTATTTTTAATTTAAATTTTTATATTTCCATTTTTGTTTTTATTTTTTATTTATATTTTTTATTTTGTTCTTTTTTTTTTTTTTTTAATTTTATTTATGTTTTTATTTTATCTTTTTTATATTTTTGCCTTTATTTTTATTTGTTTTTATTTATATTTTTGTAACCAGGACAGTGTAATAACTTTATGCCACTGCACTATTTATTCTTATATTTTTGTTTTTATATTTTATTTTAATTTTTATATATATATTTTTGTTCAATTTTATTTATGTTTTTATTTTTGTATTTATATTTTTGTTTTTATGTTTACTTTTATTTTTATCTTCATTTTTAATTTGTATCTTTTTAACAACGAGGCCTTTTCCAGGCCGAGCTGCTGCTGCACATTTATTAACCACGGTGACAGTTCGGCCGCTGAGAAACCCGGTCCAGCAGAAGTTCAGAGAGCTAGCGGTTTTCTGGACGGCGGTGTCACGTCCTCCGTAGGCGCATTTATTAACCATGGTGACAGTTAAACTGGTTCCAGCAGAAGTTCAGAGAGCTAGCGGTTCTCTGCAGGGCGGTGTCACGTCCTCCGTAGGAACATTTATTAATGACGGTGACAGTTAAACCCGTTCCAGCAGAACTTCAGAGAGGTAAAAAGCCTCTGGACAGCGGCGGAGTCACGTCCTCGCTGGGCTGGACATCCATCACGGCCGGGTCACAACTCTGGCGGTGAGGAGGCGTTTGTGAGGGAGGATCGGATCTATTCCTGAGACGGTTCTGAGTTCAGGCTCGGATCTATTCCTGAGACGGTGGTGAACACCGGCTCGGATCTCGGCCAGGTTTCAACCCGTCGTCGAGTGAAAGAACCGAGTCTCCAAATAGGTCAGTTCTGACCCGACAGTCATTAGAGGAAGGAGCTGAACTGGTAACAACCAGGACAGTGGAATAAATTTATAGCACTGTACTTTTTATTTTTATATTTCTATTTTTGTTTTTATCTTTAATTAAAATTTTCACATTTCTATTTTTGTTTTTATTTATGTTTTTATTTTTATTTTTTATTTCTATTTTTGTTTTAAATTTTTATATTTCTATTTGTATCTTTTTGTTTTTGTTTTTAATTTTATTCATGTTTTATTTTTTGTAATTATATATATATATATATATATATATATATATATATATATATATATATATATATATATATATATTTTTTTTTTTTTTTTTTTTTTTTTTTTTTTTTCATTTCTATTTTTGTAACCAGGACAGAGCAATAACTTTATGCCACTGCACTTTTTATTTTTATATTACTATTTCTGTTTTTATTTTAAATTAAAATTTTTATATTTCTATTTTTGTTTTTATTTTGTATTTATATTTTTATTTTTTATTTTCATCTTTTTTTTAAAATGTTATTTACTTTTTTATTTGATCTTTTTATCTTTTTGTCTTTATTTTTATTTGTTTTTATTTATATTTTTGTAACCAGGACAGTGCAATAACTTTATGCCATTGCACTATTTATTTTTATTTTTATACTTACATTTTTTTTAATTTAAATTTATTTATATATATTTTTATTTATATTTTATTTTTTTATTTTAATTTTTATATTTATATTTTTGTTTAATTTTATTTATGTTTTTATTATTTTATTTATATTTTTGTTTTTATGTTTACTTTTATTTTTATCCTAATTTTTAATTTTTATCTTTTTATCTTCATATAGGTGTTTGATTTGTAAATGACACTATGATGAGTGAGGAGTCTGAATGTGAACCTCCCCGTCCAGCAGGAGGAAACATGAAAAATCCTCCAAAAACATGAATAAAAATCCTGGGCGTGAGTCCAGCGAGGCAGAAATAGCAGCTATTAAATCTGCGTCCGTCCTGCAGCGGCGCCGCCCCATAATGCATCTGTCATGTGGCCCCATAATGCATCTGTCATGTCGACCCATAATGCATCAGTCATGTCGACCCATAATGCATCAGTCATGTGGCTAAACGCTCCATCTTAAGCACCGACTGCTGCAGCGGCGGGAAACAGATGACCGAGTTACGTCTGAACGATGTAGGACTCGTCCCTGGCGTTTCTCTCTGGTGTTTCTGTAATAAATCTGAAGGAATCCAGCAGGACGTTGTTGTCGTACACGCTCGTTACTCTTCTGGTGTTTCTGTGATTAATAAATCTGAAGGAATCCAGCAGGACGTTAGCGGCGGCGGCTAAGCAACCCAGTCTCACATAAAAACCTGCCTACGTTGGTCCAAAGTGCAAAAACGTAGAGGGGTTACAATAATATCCCTTGAATTGTATAACTGTTACATTTTGAATTGTATAACTGTTACATTTTTCTGACTATTCGTTTTGCGTCCAAGTCACGTGACTTTCAATATTCTGGCCGTGACAGCAAAAAACATGGTGGAACATTTCTCATTTTTTAGTGAAACAAATCAATATTTTGAGTTAGTTTCTGCATAAAAATGTGTTTTGATTACATTTCTAGCAAGAAATATATATTTTACTTTCATAATATTCACTCAGTGAATGTACATAATCACTCGCTTGCTAGTTGTTCCGAAGTTGTTTCATATCTCGCCAGAATAATGTGAAATCGCAACGTTTTGGTTGCTTTTACAAACTGACAGTACAAACAGTAACTTGCGCATCAAAAACTCATAATTAAGCCACTATAATAAAGAATAATATATAAATAATAATAATGTAATAATCAGATTGCCGTCCAGCAACCAAAACGTTGCGATTTCACATTATTCTGGTGAGATCTGAAACAACGGGCAAGCGAGTGATTATGTACATTCACTGAGTGAATATTATGAAAGTAAAATATATATGTCTCGATAGAAATGTAATCAAAACGCATTTTTATGCAGAAACTAACTCAAAATATTGATTTGTTTCACTAAAAAATGAGAAATGTTCCACCATGTTTTTTGGTGTGACGGCCAGAATCTTGAAAGTCACGTGACTTGGACGCAAAACGAATAGTCCGAAAAATGTAACAGTTGTACAATTCAAGGGCTATTATTGTAACCCCTCTACGTTTTTGCACTTTGGACCAACGTAGGCAGGAGACGTTTTTATGTGAGACTGGGTTGCGCGCTAAGAGATCCGGCCCAGCTAGCGTTCCCTCAGCCACTTCCTCCAGATCTAACCCGCCTGAAAACTTCTGGTGTCTGTGATTTCATCCACAGATGAATTGAGAGGGAAAGACGTGCATGTCATTCCAGATGAAACCCCGTTAGCGTTGATAGCCGTCTGATTACGGGACAATCCGGACCCCCGACTGGACGACACAAAGGACCGAGATTTGACTTTTCCAAACGAGCCGCCGCCCCAGCGTTGTGGGCCGTTGGCGTCGCCGTGGAAACGGAGTAGACCGGGGTCGCCGTGGAAACGGAGTGGACCGAGGTCGCCGTGGAAACGGAGTAGACCGGGGTCGCCGTGGAAACGGAGTAGACCGGGTTGGTTTGAGAGAAGTTTACCTCTGACTGAAAAATATTGTGCATAATATAATAAAGGCTTGTCTTAACATTTGATTCTGTTCTCTGGTTTTCTTATGGTTCACCAGACAAACGAACACAAGGATTTTTCTAGTTAGTGCCACGTCTCTCCGGGAAACACGGCGTCATTAAAGTTAGTGAAGGCAGAGTTTTGTCCTGAGGTGGTGGTGAATCTCCCCCACATGGCCCTGATTCCTGCACCGGCCGCCATCGCTCATCCTGACAAGCTGAGGCTGGAAAGCAGCAGCAGGTGCAGAAATAAAAAAAACAAGTTCCTGTTTTACAAACCGCCTGAGGGCCTGAGATTAAACTGAGATTAAACGTGTCACTTGCGGTGGCGACGCCGCCGGCACCGAATAATCAAACACTTCGTCAGATCAGCCAGGAAAACTGAGGAGCAAACGGGATTCTGTCAGAGAAACTGGAGTAACTGGAGTAACTAGAGTAACTGGAGTAACTGGAATAACCGGAGCAAGAACTTCAATAAAAAACCATAAGGGGAAACAGACTGGAGTTGTTCCTTTCATTGACCAAACTCTTTCAAGTTGGAGTAGAAACTGAGGGCAAAATCAAACAAAACACAAAACAACTTGACAATGGATTTGCATCTAAACTTTCAGTCAGGTGACCTTTGAACTGTCAATGATCCAGAATTTTGCGGGAGGGAGTGGATATAAACACTGCGGGCGGTCGTGGTTCAGATTCAGGCCCCGTTTACACGGAGCAAAAACGCTGGTGTTTTCATGAGTTTTGTTCGTTCGTTTACACGCAAACGAAGCTCAAAGTCTCCAAAAAGGATAATTTCTGAAAACTCCGGCCAAAGTGTAGATTTTTAAAACCCCCGTCTTCACGTTTGCTTGTAAACGGAGAGAAACGGACATTTATTCTTCAGAACGTCACATTATGAGACAGAAACGTCACCAGCGTCATGAGTGACACCTGTGGTTACAATTAGTTTGTAACCGTCAATATTTTCTTGTATTTTACCTGTTTTATATTCTAACGTCACACTTAAAAGTAACTCCACTTCTCTGTCACTCCAAACCAAAGACTCTGGTTCATCTTGGAAGTAAAGCCTGAATTATGGTCCCGCGTTAAATCGCTGCAGAGCCTACGGCGTAGGGTACGCGGAGATGCGCCGTACGGTGTGCGTCGCCGCGTACCCTACGCCGTAGCTCTGCGTTGGTGTAACGCGGAACCATAAATCAGCCTGGAAGTTACACGTGTCATTTGTTGATGTTTTTTCCAGGATTCTGATTGGCTGGCATGACGTTAACAGCGTATTTATGCGGATCCGTGTAAACAAAGAGATTTTGAAAACGATCTTGTGTAAACGATGGAATTTTTCAAAACGTAGAGGGGGAAATATCCGTTTTTGTAAATACCCGGCTATGTGGAAACAGGGCCTCAGATTCAGATTCAGATTACTTTTATTTGCCATTTGTGTTAAACACACAGGAAATTCAGCGTGATGAAGAAAACATTCCCGCTATAGCAGGGCTCTAGTGCAGAGCGACACATCTGGAGCTCCGGCTCCGCTAGTTCCCCGGAGACCCGGCCAGCGGCTCCGAGGGGAAGGTGGCGGTGGGAGGGAGGGAGCTAGCGCCTGCTCGTGATCTAGCACCTGCTCGTTAGCATCTGTCACCACTCGTACGTCCCTGCAGGGACGTCCTCTTCCACTGAAGTGAAGGACCCTCCACCCGAGGGCCCTCCCTCTTCACCCTCTTCAGAAGAAGAGCAGAGAGCTCAGAGCTCCGGCTCGTCGCCGTACGAGGCGGCGATGGGAGGAGGCTGGGATCGGTTGCCATAGCGACAGAGTGTCGATGAAGGTTCCCCCGGGGACTAGCGCTGCTCACAAACATGGACGTGAGACGTCTTCAGGGTTTCTGAGAGACTCCTCACAAACATGCTTTTACACAACATCTGTCAGAGAAACCAGAGCAATCGGAGAAGCCAGTATAGATCCGTGTATACTAGTATATTAGTGTTGAAACCAGTATAGATACGTGTATACTAGTATATTAGTGTTGAAACCAGTATAGATACGTGTATACTAGTATACTAGTGTTGAAATCAGTATAGATCCGTGTATACTAGTATATTAGTGTTGAAATCAGTATACACACTAGTATACTAATGTTTGTAGCAGTATAGCTACGTGTATACTAGTGTTAGAATTAGAATAAATACGTGTGTACTAGTATACTACTTTTAGAACCAGTATACACCATAGTAGTATACAGTATAGACCATATCCTCTTGATCGGAGGAGGGGGATTCCTGGTCTACCGACAAACGTGTAAGTCATCGACAGCTGTTCTGGCTCTTTCAGAGCTGCCGGACGTGGCTGAAGGATCAAGCAAGGTGATCAACACTCAGACTTTAACGCTGGGGGAGCAAAGCCGTAAGCTGGATGCGATTCTTGAACAGAATCTCAGGCTGGCGGCGTCTTTGAGCTCATTGGTAAGATGGAGAAGACCTTGGAGAAGTTGGAAGCTCGGCTTGGCGGGAAGTGATCACAAATTCATCTGATTGGAGTCGCCATTGATGAACCAGAGACTGAAGGCAGACGGAAAATTACTGAGTCTGTCTGTTTGCAATATAATTGTTGATTCTATAATCTGGCCTTGACAGGGCGGTTTGGCCGATCGCTCTGGTCACAATCTCCCTGGTGGAATGTAAACAAGATGACTCTGCCCCCACTAGCCCTCCCCTCTCAGGAACATCTGTGGACCTGTTTCAGAACTGTACCGAGCCGTCTGATAACATCAAGGACATTGGCTGAGAGCAGCTCTGGGCGAAGTTCACGGACTCATCGCTTACACACACTTACTGATAACCACCTCCCTCAACTCAACGCCTTCCCCCCCTAATAACCTAAAGGCTATTCATCTGTGTTTTTTAGTTATAACAGTGTTAGAAGCAGTAAAAATACATGTATACTAGTGTTAGAACCAGTATAGATACTAGTATACTAGTATTATAAGCAGTATAGATATACTAGTATAACAGTGTTGGAAGCGGTATAGATACGTGAGAAACAGGAGCAACCGGACTAACCGGAGAAACCGGAGAAACCGGAGAATCCAGAGTAACCGGAGAAACTGGAGAAATTGTAGCAACCGGATTCCTCTGGTTGGACGTGAAAGGGAGAGCAGGGAAACTCAATTCCATTCGGCTACAAAACCAAATCTGCATTTGAAAAGCACAGAAAGCTTTAACACTGAACCCACGATGGAGGGTTAGTGGAGGTTCCCCCGGGTGCTAGCGCTGCTCAGGAACATGGACGTGAGACGTCTTCAGGTTTCTGAGAGCAGTATTTTAGCTCCACACTCGTGTATCCAGGTCGCTAGCACCTCGTCTGCCTCTCAAGTATAATTACGTCTAAATGATCAGGTCTGGAGGTTTGAGTCTGTATATGTGTGTGTGTGTATGTGTATGTGTATGTATATATATATATATATATATATATATATATATATATATATATATATATATATATATATATATATATATTGTATATATATATATATATATATATATATATATATATATATATATATATATATATATATATATTCCTCAGGTCTGGAGGTTTGAGTCTGACACGCTAACGATGTCTGACATGCTAACGATGTCTGACATGCTAACGATGTCTGACACGCTAACGGCTCTAACACGTGTCGGCTTTTATCCGTCAAGTTTGTTGTTCAGCTTTACGGAGCCGAGGTGACGACGACACAGCAGGAGAAAATATGAGCTTATTATAAATCTTATTAAAGTACAGTCTCACTCCATGTGTGTGCAGTAGCAGTAAAGATGTGGTTATGCTAGTTTACTACTGTTAGCAGCTGTAAATACATGTTTACTAGTATAACAGTGTTAGAAGCTGTATAAATACATGTTTTTTTTTTGTTTTTTTTTACAAATCCAGAAGTTATAGAACATAGAGGAAAATATAATTTCAAACATCAGCATGCAAGGACCACTCTCAAGCAGATGTTTATCGGTTGTGGGAGTAAAACTGTGGAACTCTCTACAGAATGATTTAAAGGAATGCACAAATTTACTTAGGTTCAAAAAAATGTATAAAGATAAAATATGTAAGTTAAATGATCATGAATAGGCTGGGACTTAAACAATATTATTAATATATGTGGTCGGTTCTATTTAAGTGTGTATTTTAGTAAATATTGGTTACATTGACTGTTCTTTTTGTTTTGGTATTTAATAAGGGGCAGATAAAATAAGACTGGTCTTCATCTGCTCCTTTTCGGTCATGGGTGTGTAGATTGACCACTATGCACGAATAAATAAATAAATAAATACATGTTTACTAGTATAACAGTGTGAGAAACTGGAGGCGACGTCTCCGTCCGTCTCCCGCCTAAACAGCCGTGAGCAGGTGAACCTGCAGCTGCTTTTACAGCCACGTTTCCAGCTGGTTTCACATCAATAACCAACATTTGAAGGAGCAAACATCCCTCGTGTTTGTGGAGAAACAAAACCCCATCAATCTGGACAAAAGTGTCAGCTGCAGAAACAGGAGCAGAAACGGGAGCGTTCACCCTCATCCAGGACACGATAAGAGCAGCGTCTCCGGGGGGGAAGGGTTCGTATCCATTAGCTGCTCCGTCCAACAGACAACAGAAAACCTCTTTAACCTGCAGCTTCACTTCAGTTATTCACCAAACTGAACCTGCCCCCCCACGGCTAGCACCGCCAGCGTAGTGTTGGATTTGTTTTTGACGACGAGGAAGCCATGTGTGTGTGTGTGTGTGTGTGTTGCCTTCATTCACGTCCACAATGGAGTTGAAATGAAAATCAAGACCTGATCTGCCTCCGTTTTCAGGGTTTTAAACGTAGAGAGATCGATTGTAATCAAAACCAACATTTATTTTGAATACTTTGATAGGAATCCTCTGCAGAGCCTGACGGGTGGAGGACTTCAGTCCTAGCTTAGCTTAGACCTCCTAGCTGCTCGTTTGTGGCTCTTCCTTCACTTCTGTATTCGTGTTGCGTGTAGCCATGACGCTCACGCCATGTAGCCTCTCTCAACTCAGCCAAACACTGCACTAAACCGGCCAAAAACTAGACTCAACCGGCCAAAAACTAGACTCTACCGGCCAAAAACTAGACTCTACCAGCCAAAAACTGCACTAAACCGGCCAAAAACTAGACTCTACCGGCCAAAAACTAGACTCAACCGGCCAAACACTGCACTAAACCGGCCAAACACTGCACTAAACCCGCCAAACACTGCACTAAACCGGCCAAACACTGCACTAAACCCGCCAAACACTGCACTAAACCAGCCAAACACTGCACTAAACCGGCCAAACACTGCACTAAACCAGCCAAACACTGCACTAAACCAGCCAAACACTGCACTAAACCGGCCAAACACTGCACTAAACCGGCCAAACACTGAACTAAACCGGCCAAACACTGCTCTCAACCGGCCAAACACTGAACTAAACCGGCCAAACACTGCACTAAACCGGCCAAACACTGAACTAAACCGGCCAAACACTGCACTAAACCGGCCAAAAACTAGACTCAACCAGCCAAACACTGCTTGAAGTTGTCCAATATGTTCATCCCAACTGGAGCTACTAACCCTAACTGGAGCACCGCACCACCGAGGAGATTCACTCTGAACTGAGCAGGAAAATCCCCGGAGACTCAGAAGTTTAGGTGATTAAAACACAGATAACAAGTTTATCTCAGATAATCAGAGGATTCCTGGAGGAGGTTGATCCTATCAGTGAATCTGCAGGGAGTTTGTTCAAACCTCAGATTCAGAGATGAAGGAACTTTACGGTCCATGTTTTGACTGAATGATGTCTGTGGTGAAGGTGATGTGGTGATGTTGGGATGTGGTGATGTGGTGATGTGGATATGTTGGGATGTTGCAGAGCAGCTGAACGGTCGGCCGGGACGTTAAACGCCTCATGACTCTCTGTTCTCCGGACGTTTCCCTTCGATCTCCAACAGGGAGGAAAATGAGAAGAGATGATTCCCCCGAGCTGCGGCTCCGTAATCCCGTTACACTTCACAATCTCAGCGGTGCATCATTTCTCTCACATTTACTCAGAGACACGAGCCGGAACCTCCCAGATCTCCCAGATCTCCCAGCGGCTGCACGCTAACGCGCTCTAGCTGCTCTGAGATCTGATCTGATGGTCCTCAGGTCTCACTAAGCAGAACTGATCCGTCCCGTCGGACCAGCGAGGCGTCCAGCTCTCGTTGAAGAGCATCAGTATGAACCTGCACCTCGTTGGAACCAAAGCTACGATGTTGGGGGTTCAGAACTTACTTTTGTCCTTGGTTGCTGTAGTTGTTGTCGTAGGATTCGTAGCCCTGGTCGTCGTACGCCGTCCCGTAGCCGTCGTCGTAATCCTGCAGGACAGAAACGGTTTGGTTAGATTAAACAGGAAATGGACACCATTCTGGAGAGATAGATGCTACACTAGAACCAACGCTGTTCGTGTTGGGAGTCAAACCCAAAGACATGTATGATCTAGTCCAGGACTGGCCAATCAATCAGAGCCACGATTGGTTACTGTGTTCCTGCAAAGATCCACATCAACTACCCATGATCCCTCACTCCCTGCTCTCTCTGAGACATAAAAAATACCATTAGAAAACGGAAAAGGTGAAATCCTGCAATCTGATTGGTTGTTAACTGTGGTATAATGATCTGATTGGTTGTTAACTGTGGTATAATGATCTGATTGGTTGCTAACTGTGGTATATTGATCTGATTGGTTGTTAACTGTGGTATAATGATCTGATTGGTTGTTAACTGTGGTATAATGATCTGATTGGTTGTTAACTGTGGTATAATGATCTGATTGGTTGTTAACTGTGGTATAATGATCTGATTGGTTGTTAACTGTGGTATAATGATCTGATTGGTTGTTAACTGTGGTATAATGATCTGATTGGTTGTTAACTGTGGTATAATGATCTGATTGGTTGTTAACTGTGGTATAATGATCATATACCATATATTAGCAGTAGTAGTAGCTTTGGTCGTCCCATCTTATTTCCTTTTCATTTATTTATTTACTCTTTTATCTTTTTAATGAATTAGCTTCATTGTAACTCGTTGTACTACATGGCCTGTTATTCACTTGTGTTTCCATATGTCAGGAAAGGTCACATGACCAGGAGCTTCTTCTTCAGTCCATAAACATCACCCCATCAAAGCAACCAGTCGTCCTAATTTAGGATAAATGGGACTTATTATGTTCCAGAAGACGAGTCGACCCAGAGTATATACTTATATACTTATATACGCACGCACGCACGCACGCACGCACGCACGCACGCACGCACGCACGCACGCACGCACGCACGCACGCACGCACGCACGCACGCACGCACGCACGCACGCACGCACGCACACACACACACACACACACACACACACCAACTAAGTCTCATTTGCGTGTGTGAAAGTCGGAGACTCGGCAGCTGAATAAAAACTCATCACATCATGTTGTTATTAAACTTCCTAATTCCTGATTAAAAAGCTCAACATTTGCCAAATGACAGAATTCAGATTCTCTCTTTTATCTTTAATCCTCCGGAAACGGAGAAACTCCCGCCGGCGGGAGAGACGGGGAGAGACGTCCTCGTTCCCGAGTAAAATACTTGACGCTGTTTCTCTTAAACTGGGACAGAAAAGTTCCTAGGAACAAACTTCTCCTGCAGAGACGACGACTAAACACTGATTAAAGTAGCACCTTAAATTCTGTTGAGTTGTATTGATACATGATGAAAAATAAAGCTTCTATTCTATTCTATTCTATTCTATTCTATTCTATTCTATTCTATTCTATTCTATTCTCCTCCAGGTTTATTTGTTTATCACAATTCAACACAAGGTAATTCAAAGTGCTTTACATCAACATTAAAAGCAGCAAGACACAATTAAACAGTAAATAACAAATAATATGAGATTTACGGAAAAGAATCAGGGCCAGATTTTTTTTATTGTGCACTTCGAGAAAAAAGCCGAAATGTTGAGATTAATGTTGAAATACAATTTCGAGAATAAAGTCGAAATTTCGTGAATAAAGTCGAACATTTTGACTTTTTTCAACATTTTGACCTTTTTGTCAAAATTGTACTTCAAAATGAATCTCAACATTTCGGCTTTTTTCTCGAAGTGCATAAAGAAAAGAAAATATTTTTCCTCTAAAATATTATTTTCATTTTTCTCCTGCCCTGATTCTCTTCTGTATGAAATAAAATGATAATAAAAGAGGTAGAATAACAGAAAGCAGCAGTTGTTAGTCAGTAAGGGCAGTAGATCCAGCAGGTTCATCTAATTCTTACAATGGTAATAATTACGTTTCTATACGGTCAAAACGTACAAAGACCGGGTCAAATACAGGATTACAAAGTAATCTGTAACTATTGGTACGGTGAATAAAACCAATTTGACAATTCTACGTCACAATGCCTGCATTCATATTTTTTAATTTTGCATGAAAAAGGGTGGTAATTGTCATGTTTACAAGTGCTAGCGATGCTAAGTGCTAAATGGCTGTTGGAGGAAACAGGGAAAGGAACATTTAGGGAATTTCACCCTGACTTCTACTTTGGGGATATTTGCAGTTTGCTAAGTTATTTAAGTCCAGCAGAAACTCCTGCTAATGCTAATGATGCTAATGATAAGAAACATCAACATCACTGGCTCCGTTTAACAACAGCATCAACAATGAAAAATATTTGTAAAATAATTCTCCTCAGGTGAAACTCTGTCTACATCTCTGTAACTCATCACTGGAGACTGAGCTCTGACATCTTTATGGTTTTAATAATTGAACGTGGTCTGTATTGATTTCATATCAGGTTCCTGTTCTTTTCCTTTTCCCCTGGTTTCCAGTAAAAGTCACTCCCAGTGAAAGATGGAAGTTTCTCCTGAGAGGAGGTTGGAGAGAGTCTGGTGAGACACGGCAGGCCTTGGACCCGTAGTGTTCATATATAAGCACAAAGCAAACCCACCAGCTAGTCCGCAGGTACAGTAGCCCGCAGCTCGTCCTCTCAGACAACCGTCCTCTCTCTCCTCTCTGGGATTAAGAGCCGTGTGAAACTTTAACAACGTCTTGTTCCTGCCGTTTATCGGAGCAGCAGCTTCAGTAACAGAGTTACGAGCCGAGAGGAGAGACATGCTCGGTTTATAAATCACACTTTACAAGAACAACGCTGCTCTCCACCGTCTCTAACTGTTGTCAGATATTAGAGCCGCCGCGGCGGCTACAGGAATAACATGATTCACATGATTCAGTTACTAAACAGGATTAGTGACAGTGAGGGGGTGAGGGGGTGAGGGGGTTAGGGAGTTAGGGGGGTTAGTATAGGGGGGTGAGAGGATGATGTTAGAGTCCTAAGTGAGGGTTTATTGGTCTGCCAGAGATGCTGAGAGGAGTGTTGTTGGGAGATAAGGACCGGAGGGGGAGGGTTAGCTGCTAGTAGCATAGCGGCTGTGGTTCAGCTGCTGACACCAGAGCAGCTCTGCAGCCGTCCTGCCTCCATATATATATATATATATATATATATATATGCACATATATACAGCTGACACCAGAGCAGCTCCGCCGCCGTCGTTCCCCGAGGCCTCCACGGCTCCACCACATCCTAACACTTCCTCAGCTCGCTGTCACACACTGATGTCAGGTTTCTGTTCTCTGGTGGAACCTGGGACATGGGTGCAGATCCCGGGGGGCACAGGGGGGGGACATGTCCCCCCCAATTTCTGAAAAACATGAATTGTTCCCCCCAATAAAAATACCCTAAATTATTCAAAATTGAACAAATGTATTTTCAGACTTAAAGGTTGAATATGTAGAATATTTATTAAAAATATATTTCTAAAAAAATAATACATCCACGGTGCGTTTTAACACACCCGAAAAAAACCCGAAACACACACGAAAATAAACCCGAAAAAACCCGAAAATAAACCCAAAAAACCCGAAACACACCCGAAAATAAACCCGAAAAAACCCACAAATAAACCAGAAAAAACCCGAAAAAACCCGAAAATAAACCCGAAAAAACCCGAAAATAAACCCGAAAAACCCGAAACACACCCGAAAATAAACCTGAAAAAACCCGAAAATAAACCCGAAAAAACCCGAAAATAAACCAGAAAATAAACCCGAAAAAACCCGAAAATAAACCAGAATAAACCCGAAAATAAACCCGAAAAAACCCGAAACACACCCGAAAAAACCCGAAAATAAACCTGAAAAAACCCGAAAATAAACCCGAAAAAACCCGAAACACACCCGAAAAAACCCGAAAATAAACCCGAAAAAAACCCAAAAATAAACCCGAAAAAACCCGAAAAAACCCGAAAAAACCCGAAAATAAACCCGAAAAAACCCGAAACACACCCGAAAATAAACCAGAAAAAACCCGAAAATAAACCCGAAAAAAACTCGAAAATTAACATAAAATAAACCTGAAAAAACCCGAAACACACCCGAAAAAACCCGAAAATAAACCCGAAAAAACCCGAAACACACCCGAAAAAAACCCGAAAAAACCCGAAACACACCCGAAAAAACCCGAAAATAAACCCGAAAAAACCCACAAATAAACCCGAAAAAACCCGAAAAAACCCGAAAATAAACCCGAAAAAACCCGAAAATAAACCCGAAAAACCTGAAACACACCCGAAAATAAACCTGAAAAAACCCGAAAATAAACCCGAAAAAACCCGAAAATAAACCAGAAAATAAATTCGAAAAAACCCGAAAATAAACCAGAATAAACCCGAAAATAAACCCGAAAAAACCCGAAACACACCCGAAAAAACCCGAAAATAAACCTGAAAAAACCCGAAAATAAACCCGAAAAAACCCGAAACACACCCGAAAAAACCCGAAAATAAACCCGAAAAAAACCCAAAAATAAACCCGAAAAAACCCGAAAAAACCCGAAAAAACCCGAAAATAAACCCGAAAAAACCCGAAACACACCCGAAAATAAACCAGAAAAAACCCGAAAATAAACCCGAAAAAAACTCGAAAATTAACATAAAATAAACCTGAAAAAACCCGAAACACACCCGAAAAAACCCGAAAATAAACCCGAAAAAACCCGAAACACACCCGAAAAAAACCCGAAAAAACCCGAAACACACCCGAAAAAACCCGAAAATAAACCCGAAAAAACCCACAAATAAACCCGAAAAAACCCGAAAAAACCCGAAAATAAACCCGAAAAAACCCGAAAATAAACCCGAAAAACCTGAAACACACCCGAAAATAAACCTGAAAAAACCCGAAAATAAACCCGAAAAAACCCGAAAATAAACCAGAAAATAAACCCGAAAAAACCCGAAAATAAACCAGAATAAACCCGAAAATAAACCCGAAAAAACCCGAAACACACCCGAAAAAACCCGAAAATAAACCTGAAAAAACCCGAAAATAAACCCGAAAAAACCCGAAACACACCCGAAAAAACCCGAAAAAACCCGAAAATAAACCCAAAAATAAACCCGAAAAAACCCGAAAAAACCCGAAAAAACCCGAAAATAAACCCGAAAAAACCCGAAACACACCCGAAAATAAACCCGAAAAAACCCGAAAATAAACCAGAAAATAAACCCGAAAAAACCCGAAAATAAACCAGAATAAACCCGAAAATAAACCCGAAAAAACCCGAAAATAAACCCGAAAAAACCCGAAACACACCCGAAAAAAACCCGAAAATAAACCCGAAAAAACCCGAAACACACCCGAAAAAACCCGAAAATAAACCCGAAAAAATCCGAAACACACCCGAAAATAAACCCGAATTAAACAACTAGTTTATGGCTCCATATTTCATCCATGTATCAATTGACCATGCATAAAGTAGTCCCATAGGATAAAAGGAAGATGGTGAGAAGAATTTGAGATGAGTGGACACTACATGCCCAAAACCCTTAAAATTATGATTTAGGAATATAACAGTTAAGTAAGCAGTAAAATGATGATTTATGAATAGTTAAGAACAGTTAGTTAACAAGAAAGGTAAGCACAATAAATGATTCCCTGTGCAGTATTTTTTGGTGAGCCTTTACCAATTTATGGCCTGGAATGAGTTGCATATTGGCAAAAAATTAAAAATTAAAATCACGTTGGTGTCCCCCCCAATCCTGACATCGGACCTGCAGCCCTGACCTGGGACACGGCGAGACGCCGCTCAAGAAAAGAAGGCGGTGATCTTTGTTTCTCCCAAAGACCTGAAAGTCTCATGTTTTTTCTCACTTTTAGAGCTTCCAAAAGGTTTTTGTTTCAACAATTTGAGCAATGGAGGAGAAGGTTTTCAAAAATCACAAGTTCACTTCTCACTCTTACAATGGCAGGAATTATATTATATCTTTCTTATATTATATATATTTCTCTGTGCCGGAGCATCGCTGCGATCAGGAGACCAGCAGAGGAACCAGAAACCTCGTCCATCTCTTCACTAAAGACCCGTTAGCAGCAGCTCTTATTCATGTATTCATGTACTACACTCGTTCTGCTCGTTCTGCAGGTAATTTGCAGCGAAGCGGGGAGATTTGTCAGGTAGCAGATGCCCAGAGTCTCCTCTCTTCCTCTCTTCCTCTCTTCCTCTCTTCTTCTCTTCTTCTCTCCTTCTCTTCCTCTCTTCTTCTCTTCCTTTCTCCCCCCTCAGGTCCAGTCAGGGATTCCGTTTACAGCAGCCGTGAGGGGGAACAGCTGGTCCAGGAACCTCCATGACCTCCAGGGCTGGAGCTCTGAGTAAACCTGTCACACCTGGTTAGCTCGGGGCTAACAGACGTGGTTAGCTCGGGGCTAACGGACGCGTGGTTAGCTCCAGGCTAACACCCCACCCCATCACTCAGCTGCTAGCTGCTAGCGTGACGCTAGCGTCTCTGGGGAACCCGAGGCTCAGACTCAGATTTTCATCTCTGACACGTTGGTCTCACGAATCACCGTCCAGGCAGGAACATGTTTACACTCATTTATGCTAATATTTGAGGTATGAAAACATTCATGTTGGAGGTATGAAAACATGGATGTTTGAATATATAATCAGCCGGGAAGGAACACGTTTACACTTCCTTTAGGCAAACAGTTGACGTGTGAAAACATCCATGTTTGAGTTTATAATCAGGCAGAAGTGAGAACTCTGTTAAAGACGTGATGGAGCAGGAAACAAACTAGCCGAACGGTAAAGGTCGTGTTGGAAATATAAAGTTCACCTGAACGACTTCCACAGGATTTAAGACGGTGTTGCTGATCATTATCATCATTGATTAACTATAAATATTCATGGACAAACTGATCATTTTAATGGACAAACTGATCATTTTCATGGATGAATTGATCATTTTCATTAATAAACTGATCATCTTATTAATAAACTGATCATTTTCATTAATAAACTGATCATCTTATTAATAAACTGATCATTTTCATGGATGAACTGATCATCTAAAGCGGAGAAGATCTGCTTCCCTGGTGTTGAGAAAAACATGTCTCCCGTCAAATAGCAGCAAAACAATCGTGCTGTTGAAAAAAGCACCGACCTCCACCAATAAGCTCAGTTTTACATTCCCGCTTCAAAAGATCCCAAATCACCAAAATCACCAAAATCACGTCAATCGAAAGAGTTGGTAGTTAAATAGTTGGTAGTGAAAGAGTTGGTAGTTAAAGAGTTGGTAGATAAAGAGTTGGTAGTGAAAGAGTTGGTAGTTAAAGAGTTGGTAGTTAAACAGTTGGTAGTGAAAGAGTTGGTAGTGAAAGAGTTGGTAGTTAAAGAGTTGGTAGTTAAAGAGTTGGTAGTTAAAGAGTTGGTAGTTAAAGAGTTGGTAGTGAAAGAGTTGGTAGTGAAAGAGTTGGTAGTGAAATAGTTGGTAGTGAAAGAGTTGGTAGATAAAGAGTTGGTAGATAAAGAGTTGGTAGATAAAGAGTTGGTAGTTAAAGAGTTGGTAGTTAAAGAGTTGGTAGTTAAAGAGTTGGTAGTGAAAGAGTTGGTAGTGAAAGAGTTGGTAGTGAAATAGTTGGTAGTGAAAGAGTTGGTAGTGAAAGAGTTGGTAGTGAAAGAGTTGGTAGTTAAAGAGTTGGTATATAAGAGTTGGTAGTTACAGAGTTGGTAGATAAAGAGTTGGTAGTTAAAGAGTTGGTAGTTAAAGAGTTGGTAGTTAAAGAGTTGGTAGTGAAAGAGTTGGTAGTGAAAGAGTTGGTAGTGAAATAGTTGGTAGTGAAAGAGTTGGTAGTGAAAGAGTTGGTAGTGAAAGAGTTGGTAGTTAAAGAGTTGGTATATAAGAGTTGGTAGTTACAGAGTTGGTAGTTAAAGAGTTGGTAGATAAAGAGTTGGTAGTTAAAGAGTTGGTAGTGAAAGAGTTGGTAGTGAAAGAGTTGGTAGTGAAAGAGTTGGTAGTTAAAGAGTTGGTGGATAAAGAGTTGGTAGTGAAAGAGTTGGTAGTGAAAGAGATGGTAGTTAAAGAGTTGGTAGTTAAAGAGTTGGTAGTTAAAGAGTTGGTAGTTAAAGAGTTGGTAGTGAAAGAGTTGGTAGTTAAAGAGTTGGTAGTTAAAGAGTTGGTAGTGAAAGAGTTGGTAGTGAAAGAGTTGGTAGTGAAAGAGTTGGTAGTGAAAGAGTTGGTAGTTAAAGAGTTGGTAGTTAAAGAGTTGGTAGTGAAAGAGTTGGTAGTGAAAGAGTTGGTAGTTAAAGAGTTGGTAGATAAAGAGTTGGTAGTGAAAGAGTTGGTAGTTAAAGAGTTGGTAGTTAAAGAGTTGGTAGTGAAATAGTTGGTAGTGAAAGAGTTGGTAGTGAAAGAGTTGGTAGTTAAAGAGTTGGTAGTTAAAGAGTTGGTAGTGAAAGAGTTGGTAGTGAAAGAGTTGGTAGATAAAGAGTTGGTAGTTACAGAGTTGGTAGTTAAAGAGTTGGTAGTTAAAGAGTTGGTAGATAAAGAGTTGGTAGTTACAGAGTTGGTAGTTAAAGAGTTGGTAGTTATATAGTTGGTAGTTAAATAGTTGGTAGTTAAAGAGTTGGTAGTGAAAGAGTTGGTAGTTAAAGAGTTGGTAGTTAAAGAGTTGGTAGTTAAAGAGTTGGTAGTGAAAGAGTTGGTAGTTAAACAGTTGGTAGTGAAAGAGTTGGTAGTGAAAGAGTTGGTAGTGAAATAGTTGGTAGTGAAAGAGTTGGTAGATAAAGAGTTGGTAGATAAATAGTTGGTAGTTAAAGAGTTGGTGGATAAAGAGTTGGTAGTGAAAGAGTTGGTAGTGAAAGAGTTGGTAGTGAAAGAGTTGGTAGTGAAAGAGTTGGTAGTGAAAGAGTTGGTAGTTAAAGAGTTGGTAGTTAAAGAGTTGGTAGTTAAAGAGTTGGTAGTGGAAGAGTTGGTAGTTAAAGAGTTGGTGGATAAAGAGTTGGTAGTGAAAGAGTTGGTAGTTAAAGAGTTGGTAGTGAAAGAGTTGGTAGAGAAAGAGTTGGTAGTGAAAGAGTTGGTAGTGAAAGAGTTGGTAGTTAAAGAGTTGGTAGTGAAAGAGTTGGTAGTTAAAGAGTTGGTAGTTATATAGTTGGTAGTTAAATAGTTGGTAGTTAAAGAGTTGGTAGTGAAAGAGTTGGTAGTGAAAGAGTTGGTAGTTAAAGAGTTGGTAGTTAAAGAGTTGGTAGTGAAAGAGTTGGTAGTTAAACAGTTGGTAGTGAAAGAGTTGGTAGTGAAAGAGTTGGTAGTGAAATAGTTGGTAGTGAAAGAGTTGGTAGATAAAGAGTTGGTAGATAAATAGTTGGTAGTTAAAGAGTTGGTGGATAAAGAGTTGGTAGTGAAAGAGTTGGTAGTGAAAGAGTTGGTAGTGAAAGAGTTGGTAGTGAAAGAGTTGGTAGTGAAAGAGTTGGTAGTTAAAGAGTTGGTAGTTAAAGAGTTGGTAGTTAAAGAGTTGGTAGTGGAAGAGTTGGTAGTTAAAGAGTTGGTGGATAAAGAGTTGGTAGTGAAAGAGTTGGTAGTTAAAGAGTTGGTAGTGAAAGAGTTGGTAGAGAAAGAGTTGGTAGTGAAAGAGTTGGTAGTGAAAGAGTTGGTAGTTAAAGAGTTGGTAGTGAAAGAGTTGGTAGTTAAAGAGTTGGTAGTGAAAGAGTTGGTAGAGAAAGAGTTGGTAGTGAAAGAGTTGGTAGTTAAAGAGTTGGTAGTGAAAGAGTTGGTAGTGAAAGAGTTGGTAGTTAAAGAGTTGGTAGATAAAGAGTTGGTAGTGAAAGAGTTGGTAGTGAAATAGTTGGTAGTGAAAGAGTTGGTAGATAAAGAGTTGGTAGTTAAAGAGTTGGTAGATAAAGAGTTGGTAGTTAAAGAGTTGGTAGTTAAAGAGTTGGTAGATAAAGAGTTGGTAGTTACAGAGTTGGTAGTTAAAGAGTTGGTAGTTATAGAGTTGGTAGTTAAAGAGTTGGTAGTTAAAGAGTTGGTAGTGAAAGAGTTGGTAGTTAAAGAGTTGGTAGATAAAGAGTTGGTAGTTAAAGAGTTGGTAGTTAAAGAGTTGGTAGATAAAGAGTTGGTAGTTACAGAGTTGGTAGTTACAGAGTTGGTAGTTAAACAGTTGGTAGTGAAAGAGCTGGTAGTGAAAGAGTTGGTAGTGAAATAGTTGGTAGTGAAAGAGTTGGTAGATAAAGAGTTGGTAGTTAAAGAGTTGGTAGATAAAGAGTTGGTAGTTACAGAGTTGGTAGTTAAAGAGTTGGTAGTTAAATAGTTGGTAGTTAAACAGTTGGTAGTGAAAGAGTTGGTAGTTAAAGGGTTGGTAGTGAAAGAGTTGGTAGTGAAAGAGTTGGTAGTTAAAGAGTTGGTGGATAAAGAGTTGGTAGTGAAAGAGTTGGTAGTGAAAGAGTTGGTAGTGAAAGAGTTGGTAGTTAAAGAGTTGGTGGATAAAGAGTTGGTAGTGAAAGAGTTGGTAGTGAAAGAGTTGGTAGTGAAAGAGTTGGTAGTTAAAGAGTTGGTAGTGGAAGAGTTGGTAGTTAAAGAGTTGGTGGATAAAGAGTTGGTAATGAAAGAGTTGGTAGTGAAAGAGTTGGTAGTGAAAGAGTTGGTAGTTAAAGAGTTGGTAGTTAAAGAGTTGGTAGTGAAAGAGTTGGTAGATAAAGAGTTGGTAGTTAAAGAGTTGGTAGTGAAAGAGTTGGTAGTGAAAGAGTTGGTAGTTAAAGAGTTGGTAGTTAAAGAGTTGGTAGTGAAAGAATTGGTAGTGAAAGAGTTGGTAGTGAAAGAGTTGGTAGTTAAAGAGTTGGTAGATAAAGAGTTGGTAGTGAAAGAGTTGGTAGTTAAAGAGTTGGTAGTGAAATAGTTGGTAGTGAAAGAGTTGGTAGTGAAAGAGTTGGTAGTTAAAGAGTTGGTAGATAAAGAGTTGGTAGTTATAGAGTTGGTAGTGAAATAGTTGGTAGTGAAAGAGTTGGTAGCTACAGGGTTGGTAGTTAAAGAGTTGGTAGTGAAAGAGTTGGTAGATAAAGAGTTGGTAGTTATAGAGTTGGTAGTGAAATAGTTGGTAGTGAAATAGTTGGTAGTTATAGAGTTGGTAGTGAAAGAGTTGGTAGTGAAAGAGTTGGTAGTGAAAGAGTTGGTAGTGAAAGAGTTGGTAGTGAAAGAGTTGGTAGTTAAAGAGTTGGTAGATAAAGAGTTGGTAGTGAAAGAGTTGGTAGTTAAAGAGTTGGTAGTGAAATAGTTGGTAGTGAAAGAGTTGGTAGCTACAGAGTTGGTAGTTAAAGAGTTGGTAGTTAAAGAGTTGGTAGATAAAGAGTTGGTAGTTACAGAGTTGGTAGTTAAAGAGTTGGTAGTTATATAGTTGGTAGTTAAAGAGTTGGTAGTTAAAGAGTTGGTAGTGAAAGAGTTGGTAGTTAAACCGTTGGTAGTGAAAGAGTTGGTAGTGAAAGAGTTGGTAGATAAATAGTTGGTAGTGAAAGAGTTGGTAGTGAAAGAGTTGGTAGATAAAGAGTTGGTGGTTAAAGAGTTGGTAGTTAAATAGTTGGTAGATAAAGAGTTGGTAGATAAAGAGTTGGTAGTTAAAGAGTTGGTAGTTAAATAGTTGGTAGATAAAGAGTTGGTAGTTACAGAGTTGGTAGTTAAAGAGTTGGTAGTTAAATAGTTGGTAGTTAAAGAGTTGGTGGATAAAGAGTTGGTAGTGAAAGAGTTGGTAGTGAAAGAGTTGGTAGTGAAAGAGTTGGTAGTTAAAGAGTTGGTAGTTAAAGAGTTGGTAGTTAAAGAGTTGGTAGTGGAAGAGTTGGTAGTTAAAGAGTTGGTGGATAAAGAGTTGGTGGTGAAAGAGTTGGTAGTTAAAGAGTTGGTAGTGAAAGAGTTGGTAGATAAATAGTTGGTAGTGAAAGAGTTGGTAGTGAAAGAGTTGGTAGTGAAAGAGTTGGTAGTTAAAGAGTTGGTGGATAAAGAGTTGGTAGTGAAAGAGTTGGTAGTGAAAGAGTTGGTAGTGAAAGAGTTGGTAGTTACAGAGTTGGTAGTTAAAGAGTTGGTAGTTAAAGAGTTGGTAGATAAAGAGTTGGTAGTTACAGAGTTGGTAGTTAAAGAGTTGGTAGTTATATAGTTGGTAGTTAAAGAGTTGGTAGTTAAGAGTTGGTAGTGAAAGAGTTGGTAGTTAAAGAGTTGGTAGTTAAAGAGTTGGTAGTTAAAGAGTTGGTAGTGAAAGAGTTGGTAGTTAAACAGTTGGTAGTGAAAGAGTTGGTAGTGAAAGAGTTGGTAGTGAAAGAGTTGGTAGATAAAGAGTTGGTAGTTACAGAGTTGGTAGTTAAAGAGTTGGTAGTGAAAGTGTTGGTAGTTAAAGAGTTGGTAGTGAAATAGTTGGTAGTGAAAGAGTTGGTAGATAAAGAGTTGGTAGATAAATAGTTGGTAGTTAAAGAGTTGGTGGATAAAGAGTTGGTAGTGAAAGAGTTGGTAGTGAAAGAGTTGGTAGTGAAAGAGTTGGTAGTTAAAGAGTTGGTAGTTAAAGAGTTGGTAGTGGAAGAGTTGGTAGTTAAAGAGTTGGTGGATAAAGAGTTGGTAGTGAAAGAGTTGGTAGTTAAAGAGTTGGTAGTTAAAGAGTTGGTAGTTAAAGAGTTGGTAGTGAAAGAGTTGGTAGTTAAAGAGTCGGTAGTTAAAGAGTTGGTAGTGAAAGAGTCGGTAGTGAAAGAGTTGGTAGTGAAAGAGTTGGTAGATAAAGAGTTGGTAGTTAAATAGTTGGTAGTTAAAGTGTTGGTAGATAAAGAGTTGGTAGTTAAAGAGTTGGTAGTGAAAGAGTTGGTAGTTAAAGAGTTGGTAGTGAAAGAGTCGGTAGTTAAAGAGTTGGTAGTGAAAGAGTCGGTAGTGAAAGAGTTGGTAGTGAAAGAGTTGGTAGATAAAGAGTTGGTAGTTAAAGAGTTGGTAGTTAAATAGTTGGTAGTTAAAGAGTTGGTAGATAAAGAGTTGGTAGTTAAAGAGTTGGTAGTGAAAGAGTTGGTAGTTAAAGAGTTGGTAGTGAAAGAGTTGGTAGTTAAAGAGTTGGTGGATAAAGAGTTGGTAGTGAAAGAGTTGGTAGTTAAAGAGTTGGTAGTTAAAGAGTTGGTAGTGGAAGAGTTGGTAGTGAAAGAGTTGGTAGTTAAAGAGTTGGTAGTTAAAGAGTTGGTAGTGAAAGAGTTAGTAGTGAAAGAGTTGGTAGTTAAAGAGTTGGTAGTTAAAGAGTTGGTAGTGAAAGAGTTGGTAGTTAAAGAGTTGGTAGTGAAAGAGTTGGTAGTTAAAGAGTTGGTAGTTAAAGAGTTGGTAGTGAAATAGTTGGTAGTTAAAGAGTTGGTAGTTAAAGAGTTGGTAGTGAAATAGTTGGTAGTTATAGAGTTGGTAGTGAAAGAGTTGGTAGTTAAAGAGTTGGTAGTTAAAGAGTTGGTAGTTAAAGAGTTGGTAGTGAAAGAGTTGGTAGTTAAAGAGTTGGTAGTTAAAGAGTTGGTAGTTAAAGAGTTGGTAGTGAAATAGTTGGTAGTTATAGAGTTGGTAGTTAAAGAGTTGGTAGTTATAGAGTTGGTAGTTAAAGAGTTGGTAGTTAAAGAGTTGGTAGTGAAAGAGTTGGTAGTTAAAGAGTTGGTAGATAAAGAGTTGGTAGTTAAAGAGTTGGTAGTGAAAGAGTTGGTAGTGAAAGAGTTGGTAGTGAAAGAGTTGGTAGTTAAAGAGTTGGTAGTGAAAGAGTTGGTAGTGAAATAGTTGGTAGTGAAAGAGTTGGTAGTTAAAGAGTTGGTAGTGAAAGAGTTGGTAGTTAAAGAGTTGGTAGTGAAACAGTTGGTAGTTAAAGAGTTGGTAGTTAAAGAGTTGGTAGTTAAAGAGTTGGTAGTGAAATAGTTGGTAGTTAAAGAGTTGGTAGTTAAAGAGTTGGTAGTGAAATAGTTGGTAGTGAAAGAGTTGGTAGTTAAAGAGTTGGTAGTGAAATAGTTGGTAGTGAAAGAGTTGGTAGTGAAAGAGTTGGTAGTTAAAGAGTTGGTGGATAAAGAGTTGGTAGTGAAAGAGTTGGTAGTGAAAGAGTTGGTAGATAAAGAGTTGGTAGATAAAGAGTTGGTAGTTACAGAGTTGGTAGTTAAAGAGTTGGTAGTTAAAGAGTTGGTAGTTAAAGAGTTGGTAGTGAAAGAGTTGGTAGATAAAGAGTTGGTAGTTAAATAGTTGGTAGTTAAAGAGTTGGTAGATAAAGAGTTGGTAGTTACAGAGTTGGTAGTTAAAGAGTTGGTAGTTAAATAGTTGGTAGTTAAACAGTTGGTAGTGAAAGAGTTGGTAGTTAAAGGGTTGGTAGTTAAAGAGTTGGTAGTTAAAGGGTTGGTAGTTAAAGAGTTGGTGGATAAAGAGTTGGTAGTTAAAGAGTTGGTAGTTAAAGAGTTGGTAGTGAAATAGTTGGTAGTTAAAGAGTTGGTAGTTATAGAGTTGGTAGTTAAAGAGTTGGTAGTGAAAGAGTTGGTAGATAAAGAGTTGGTAGTTATAGAGTTGGTAGTTAAAGAGTTGGTAGTTAAAGAGTTGGTAGTGAAAGAGTTGGTAGATAAAGAGTTGGTAGATAAAGAGTTGGTAGTTACAGAGTTGGTAGTTAAAGAGTTGGTAGTTAAAGAGTTGGTAGTTAAAGAGTTGGTAGTGAAAGAGTTGGTAGTGAAAGAGTTGGTAGATAAAGAGTTGGTAGTGAAAGAGTTGGTAGTGAAAGAGTTGGTAGTGAAAGAGTCGGTAGTTAAAGAGTTGGTAGTGAAAGAGTCGGTAGTGAAAGAGTTGGTAGTGAAAGAGTTGGTAGATAAAGAGTTGGTAGTTAAATAGTTGGTAGTTAAAGTGTTGGTAGATAAAGAGTTGGTAGTTACAGAGTTGGTAGTTAAAGAGTTGGTAGTTAAATAGTTGGTAGTGGAAGAGTTGGTAGTTAAAGAGTTGGTAGTGAAAGAGTTGGTAGATAAAGAGTTGGTAGTTAAAGAGTTGGTAGTTAAAGAGTTGGTAGTGGAAGAGTTGGTAGTGAAAGAGTTGGTAGTTAAAGAGTCGGTAGTTAAAGAGTTGGTAGTGAAAGAGTCGGTAGTGAAAGAGTTGGTAGTGAAAGAGTTGGTAGATAAAGAGTTGGTAGTTAAATAGTTGGTAGTTAAAGTGTTGGTAGATAAAGAGTTGGTAGTTAAAGAGTTGGTAGTGAAAGAGTTGGTAGTTAAAGAGTTGGTAGTGAAAGAGTCGGTAGTTAAAGAGTTGGTAGTGAAAGAGTCGGTAGTGAAAGAGTTGGTAGTGAAAGAGTTGGTAGATAAAGAGTTGGTAGTTAAATAGTTGGTAGTTAAAGTGTTGGTAGATAAAGAGTTGGTAGTTACAGAGTTGGTAGTTAAAGAGTTGGTAGTTAAATAGTTGGTAGTGGAAGAGTTGGTAGTTAAAGAGTTGGTAGTGAAAGAGTTGGTAGATAAAGAGTTGGTAGTTAAAGAGTTGGTAGTTAAAGAGTTGGTAGTGGAAGAGTTGGTAGTGAAAGAGTTGGTAGTTAAAGAGTTGGTAGTGAAAGAGTTGGTAGTTAAAGAGTTGGTAGTTAAAGAGTTGGTAGTTAAAGAGTTGGTAGTGAAATAGTTGGTAGTTATAGAGTTGGTAGTGAAATAGTTGGTAGTGAAAGAGTTGGTAGTTAAAGAGTTGGTAGTTAAAGAGTTGGTAGTGAAATAGTTGGTAGTTATAGAGTTGGTAGTTAAAGAGTTGGTAGTTATAGAGTTGGTAGTTAAAGAGTTGGTAGTTAAAGAGTTGGTAGTGAAAGAGTTGGTAGTTAAATAGTTGGTAGTGAAAGAGTTGGTAGTTAAAGAGTTGGTAGATAAAGAGTTGGTAGTTAAAGAGTTGGTAGTGAAAGAGTTGGTAGTGAAATAGTTGGTAGTGAAAGAGTTGGTAGATAAAGAGTTGGTAGTTAAAGAGTTGGTAGTGAAAGAGTTGGTAGTGAAATAGTTGGTAGTTAAAGAGTTGGTAGTGAAATAGTTGGTAGTTATAGAGTTGGTAGTGAAAGAGTTGGTAGTGAAAGAGTTGGTAGTTAAAGAGTTGGTAGTTAAAGAGTTGGTAGTGAAATAGTTGGTAGTGAAAGAGTTGGTAGTTAAAGAGTTGGTAGTTACAGAGTTGGTAGTTAAAGAGTTGGTAGTTAAATAGTTGGTAGTTAAACAGTTGGTAGTGAAAGAGTTGGTAGTTAAAGGGTTGGTAGTTAAAGAGTTGGTGGATAAAGAGTTGGTAGTTAAAGGGTTGGTAGTTAAAGAGTTGGTAGTGAAATAGTTGGTAGTTAAAGAGTTGGTAGTTATAGAGTTGGTAGTTAAAGAGTTGGTAGTGAAAGAGTTGGTAGATAAAGAGTTGGTAGTTATAGAGTTGGTAGTTAAAGAGTTGGTAGTTAAAGAGTTGGTAGTGAAAGAGTTGGTAGATAAAGAGTTGGTAGATAAAGAGTTGGTAGTTACAGAGTTGGTAGTTAAAGAGTTGGTAGTTAAAGAGTTGGTAGTTAAAGAGTTGGTAGTGAAAGAGTTGGTAGATAAAGAGTTGGTAGTTAAATAGTTGGTAGTTAAAGAGTTGGTAGATAAAGAGTTGGTAGTTACAGAGTTGGTAGTTAAAGAGTTGGTAGTTAAATAGTTGGTAGTGGAAGAGTTGGTAGTTAAAGAGTTGGTGGATAAAGAGTTGGTAGTGAAAGAGTTGGTAGTTAAAGAGTTGGTAGTTAAAGAGTTGGTAGTGGAAGAGTTGGTAGTTAAAGAGTTGGTGGATAAAGAGTTGGTAGTGAAAGAGTTGGTAGTTAAAGAGTTGGTAGTTAAAGAGTTGGTAGTTAAAGAGTTGGTAGTGAAAGAGTTGGTAGTTAAAGAGTTGGTAGTGAAAGAGTTGGTAGTGAAAGAGTTGGTAGTTAAAGAGTTGGTAGTGAAAGAGTTGGTAGTTAAAGAGTTGGTAGTGAAAGAGTTGGTAGTTAAATAGTTGGTAGATAAAGAGTTGGTAGTTAAAGAGTTGGTAGTGAAAGAGTTGGTAGTGAAATAGTTGGTAGTGAAAGAGTTGGTAGATAAAGAGTTGGTAGTTAAAGAGTTGGTAGTGAAATAGTTGGTAGTGAAATAGTTGGTAGTGAAAGAGTTGGTATATAAAGAGTTGGTAGTTAAAGAGTTGGTAGTTAAAGAGTTGGTAGTGAAAGAGTTGGTAGTGAAATAGTTGGTAGTTAAAGAGTTGGTAGTGAAATAGTTGGTAGTTATAGAGTTGGTAGTGAAAGAGTTGGTAGTGAAAGAGTTGGTAGTTAAAGAGTTGGTAGTTAAAGAGTTGGTAGTGAAATAGTTGGTAGTGAAAGAGTTGGTAGTTAAAGAGTTGGTAGTGAAAGAGTTGGTAGATAAAGAGTTGGTAGATAAAGAGTTGGTAGTTACAGAGTTGGTAGTTAAAGAGTTGGTAGTTAAAGAGTTGGTAGTTAAAGAGTTGGTAGTGAAAGAGTTGGTAGATAAAGAGTTGGTAGTTAAATAGTTGGTAGTTAAAGAGTTGGTAGATAAAGAGTTGGTAGTTACAGAGTTGGTAGTTAAAGAGTTGGTAGTTAAATAGTTGGTAGTTAAACAGTTGGTAGTGAAAGAGTTGGTAGTTAAAGAGTTGGTGGATAAAGAGTTGGTAGTGAAAGAGTTGGTAGTGAAAGAGTTGGTAGTGAAAGAGTTGGTAGTTAAAGAGTTGGTAGTGAAAGAGTTGGTAGTGAAAGAGTTGGTAGTTAAAGAGTTGGTAGTTAAAGAGTTGGTAGTGGAAGAGTTGGTAGTTAAAGAGCTGGTGGATAAAGAGTTGGTAGTGAAAGAGTTGGTAGTGAAAGAGTTGGTAGTGAAAGAGTTGGTAGTGAAAGAGTTGGTAGTTAAAGGGTTGGTAGTTAAAGAGTTGGTGGATAAAGAGTTGGTAGTTAAAGAGTTGGTAGTTAAAGAGTTGGTAGTGAAATAGTTGGTAGTTAAAGAGTTGGTAGTTATAGAGTTGGTAGTTAAAGAGTTGGTAGTGAAAGAGTTGGTAGATAAAGAGTTGGTAGTTATAGAGTTGGTAGTTAAAGAGTTGGTAGTTAAAGAGTTGGTAGTGAAAGAGTTGGTAGATAAAGAGTTGGTAGATAAAGAGTTGGTAGTTACAGAGTTGGTAGTTAAAGAGTTGGTAGTTAAAGAGTTGGTAGTTAAAGAGTTGGTAGTGAAAGAGTTGGTAGATAAAGAGTTGGTAGTTAAATAGTTGGTAGTTAAAGAGTTGGTAGATAAAGAGTTGGTAGTTACAGAGTTGGTAGTTAAAGAGTTGGTAGTTAAATAGTTGGTAGTGGAAGAGTTGGTAGTTAAAGAGTTGGTGGATAAAGAGTTGGTAGTGAAAGAGTTGGTAGTTAAAGAGTTGGTAGTTAAAGAGTTGGTAGTGGAAGAGTTGGTAGTTAAAGAGTTGGTGGATAAAGAGTTGGTAGGGAAAGAGTTGGTAGTTAAAGAGTTGGTAGTTAAAGAGTTGGTAGTTAAAGAGTTGGTAGTGAAAGAGTTGGTAGTTAAAGAGTTGGTAGTGAAAGAGTTGGTAGTTAAAGAGTTGGTAGTTAAAGAGTTGGTAGTTAAAGAGTTGGTAGTTAAAGAGTTGGTAGTTAAAGAGTTGGTAGTGAAATAGTTGGTAGTTATAGAGTTGGTAGTGAAAGAGTTGGTAGTTAAAGAGTTGGTAGTTAAAGAGTTGGTAGTGAAAGAGTTGGTAGTTAAAGAGTTGGTAGTTAAAGAGTTGGTAGTTAAAGAGTTGGTAGTGAAATAGTTGGTAGTTATAGAGTTGGTAGTTAAAGAGTTGGTAGTTATAGAGTTGGTAGTTATAGAGTTGGTAGTTAAAGAGTTGGTAGTTAAAGAGTTGGTAGTGAAAGAGTTGGTAGTTAAAGAGTTGGTAGTGAAATAGTTGGTAGTTAAAGAGTTGGTAGATAAAGAGTTGGTAGTTAAAGAGTTGGTAGTGAAAGAGTTGGTAGTTAAAGAGTTGGTAGTGAAAGAGTTGGTAGATAAAGAGTTGGTAGTTAAAGAGTTGGTAGTGAAATAGTTGGTAGTGAAATAGTTGGTAGTGAAAGAGTTGGTATATAAAGAGTTGGTGGATAAAGAGTTGGTAGTGAAAGAGTTGGTAGTGAAAGAGTTGGTAGTTATAGAGTTGGTAGTGAAAGAGTTGGTAGTTAAAGAGTTGGTAGTTAAAGAGTTGGTAGTGAAAGAGTTGGTAGTGAAATAGTTGGTAGTTATAGAGTTGGTAGTGAAAGAGTTGGTAGTTAAAGAGTTGGTAGTTAAAGAGTTGGTAGTTAAAGAGTTGGTAGTGAAAGAGTTGGTAGTTAAAGAGTTGGTAGTGAAAGAGTTGGTAGTTAAAGAGTTGGTAGATAAAGAGTTGGTAGTTAAAGAGTTGGTAGTGAAAGAGTTGGTAGTGAAATAGTTGGTAGTGAAAGAGTTGGTAGATAAAGAGTTGGTAGTTAAAGAGTTGGTAGTGAAAGAGTTGGTAGTGAAATAGTTGGTAGTTAAAGAGTTGGTAGTGAAATAGTTGGTAGTTATAGAGTTGGTAGTGAAAGAGTTGGTAGTGAAAGAGTTGGTAGTTAAAGAGTTGGTAGTTAAAGAGTTGGTAGTGAAATAGTTGGTAGTGAAAGAGTTGGTAGTTAAAGAGTTGGTAGTTACAGAGTTGGTAGTTAAAGAGTTGGTAGTTAAATAGTTGGTAGTTAAACAGTTGGTAGTGAAAGAGTTGGTAGTTAAAGGGTTGGTAGTTAAAGAGTTGGTGGATAAAGAGTTGGTAGTTAAAGAGTTGGTAGTTAAAGAGTTGGTAGTGAAATAGTTGGTAGTGAAAGAGTTGGTAGTTAAAGAGTTGGTAGTGAAATAGTTGGTAGTGAAATAGTTGGTAGTGAAAGAGTTGGTAGTGAAATAGTTGGTAGTGAAAGAGTTGGTAGTGAAAGAGTTGGTAGTGAAAGAGTTGGTAGTGAAAGAGTTGGTAGTGAAAGAGTTGGTAGTTAAAGAGTTGGTAGTGAAATAGTTGGTAGTGAAAGAGTTGGTAGTGAAAGAGTTGGTAGTTAAAGAGTTGGTAGTTAAAGAGTTGGTAGTTAAAGAGTTGGTTGGTTGGTGGCTACAATATGTGAGTAGTTTCTAGTAAAAAACTGCTTTCTTATCCCTCTGGCAGATGCTTCTGCTTTCACCAGATTGATGAACACGGCGTGTTTCCAGTCTGGATACGATCAAAGCTAACGAGCTAGCGGTGGATTCTCTCGTGTTACTCACGTATTCTCCATAGGAGTCCTGCACCACCGGGGGGGCCGGCCTGTAGCCGGCGGCGGTGGGGGGGGGCGGGGCCCCCCGGGCCCTCTGGCCCCCCCTCCCTCTGGAGGCCGGAGGCCTGCTGGGCGGAGCTCCGCCTCTGGGCGCTGCCCCCCGGGGGACGGCCGCGTGGGGGGGCGGGACGCCGCCGCGGGTCCTGCAAGACAAAGACCAGGGGGGTCAGATGAAGGGGGAAAAATACATTTTGTGTCCTGAAATGCCCTGGATTCCCAAAACACAGCTTTAGTCAGCCATGCACCTGCTGTTTATCATAACAAGGTGCCGCAAGGTGCTGAGGTAAAGGTAAAAAGACGCGAGAGCCGGAAGTTCGGGTTCAGAGTCTGCTGTGGGTCTAGTGCACGACGCCCAGCGTGGTTTCTTTGGCCTACTCTGTATCAGGACTGTTCGGCTCTCCAGTCTCGTGTCGAGGTAAGAGTATGAGGCCTTGAACCTTTGTAATTATGTGTGCGTAATATTGCTCTGCCATTTGTGGGGGATAACTTGACACCTTGTCCTAGCAAAAAGAGTAATTGTGTGTGTGTCTTCTATGCAAATGCTTGCTTTTCTTGCTGGTAATAAAGATCCATATGTAATTATAGCAAAAGCGAGTGTGTGTGTGTGATTCATTTTGGTACAGCCGACCACTTCTAGAACCTTAAAGTGAGATTTTCTCCCAAAACATCAGATCACATGACCTGGGGGGGGGGCACCAGGGGGGGCACCGCAGCCCTCGTTGGAGGATGCTGCTAATAGCGGTGCGTCATCAGCATAGCTGAGGTAGTTGAGTCTTAAAAACACACTTTCACCTAGTTTTGTTGTTGTCAGCCTGTTTCTATTCTAGTCAGATCTATCATTTTAGTTGTTATTAGTTTTAGCTGAACCCGACTGAGATGGTGGAGCTCAGGAAAACATCTGTACAGAAGAATGAGACTAAATCCTCCATCAGACGTCTGGATCTGAACTGTATCCAAGCGCTGGGAGCTTTTACATAAAAAAAGATTAGTAGTTTAAAAGAGGAGGAACTAACACACACACACACACACACACCCCCCACCTGGTCAGTCCTGCAGCAGCGGTTCCTCGTCCTCGAACCACCGACTTCCCCCGAACCGCCGGCACCTTGGCGTCTTCAGATCCGTTCAGGTAGGTGAGTTCCTGCAGCTGCGCCTGCCGGATCTCGTCGTTGTAGTCCTGGAACACACACACACATTACACACCTGTTACACACACACAGATAATACACACCTGTTACACACACACGTTACACACACACGTTACACACACTGGTGTTACACACACACGTTACACCCGCGTTCTAGGGGTGTGCAAACGAGGGTATCTCACGATTCGATTCGATTTCGATTATTGGAGCTTCGATTCTTCGATTCTTTGATTATAATGATTTTCGATTCGATTATTGGTGCCACGATTCTTGGATTATTGTGATTTTTAATGCTTTTTTCCATACGAGATTGATTTTGTCTTCATCTGTGGCTACATTTGTAAATAAATAGCCAATCAATGAACTCAGTTCCTCTAACAACACTCATTAAGTAAATAACAAGGTTTTTTGAACATTTGACATGTATTTTTTATTTTATGACTATGTAAACATTTGCTCTTTGACTTCCTTAACTTTGACCAGGGAAAGCTGCACTTGCATGAGAGCGCCCTCTATTGGTGGAAACACTGAAAACGGTCAAGCCCTGGATTTAATGATTCATTAATTCAAGTAAACAAGATATGAACTTAGTGTAAACATATCTGCCATATTTACAGTGAACAATAAGAAATGTGCATTCTTGAAAATGAAATGATTCAGCAGCTTATTCAGTCTGGAATCTGGATAGGATAACTAAAAAAATGTAATTAATCGATTCCAAATCGTCACGTGACGCATCGCGTTGCATCAACACATCGATGAATTGCACCCACCTCTACACGTTACACACACAGAGCCGCAGCGATACTCTCTCTACATTCCTCTGTATTAAATGTCTGTATCTCTGTATCTTTGGCCTCCTGGGAGTCTCTAATTAACTTATGAATGTATTAATGTATGAATGTATTAATGTATGAATGATCTCTCCGGCGCCGCCGTGGCCGTCTCTCCTGGAGCAGTTAGATCTCCCTGATAATAATTCACCGGGACCTCCGTCCCTTTATCTCCACGCTCGTTAAATTAAAACATAATTAATATGGAAATAGGTCTTTAATCACCGACCGACTGATATGATTGTGGAGTGTCAGCTCCGATCAGGAGGGAACGGACGAGGGAACAGAGGAGGGAACAGAGGAGGGAACAGACGAGGGAACAGAGGAGGGAACAGAAGAGGAAACAGATGAGGGAACAGAGGAGGGAACAGAGGAGGGAACAGACGAGGGAACAGACGAGGGAACAGAGGAGGGAACAGAGGAGGGAACAGAGGAGGGAACAGAGGAGGGAACAGACGAGGGAACAGACGAGGGAACAGGGGAGGGAACAGAGGAGGGAACAGACGAGGGAACAGACGAGGGAACAGACGAGGGAACAGACGAGGGAACAGAGGAGGGAACAGAGGAGGGAACAGACGAGGGAACAGACGAGGGAACAGACGAGGGAACAGACGAGGGAACAGAGGAGGGAACAGAGGAGGGAACAGACGAGGGAACAGACGAGGGAACAGACGAGGGAACAGACGAGGGAACAGACGAGGGAACAGAGGAGGGAACAGAGGAGGGAACAGACGAGGGAACAGACGAGGGAACAGAGGAGGGAACAGAGGAGGGAACAGAGGAGGGAACAGAGGAGGGAACAGACGAGGGAACAGACGAGGGAACAGACGAGGGAACAGACGAGGGAACAGAGGAGGGAACAGAGGAGGGAACAGACGAGGGAACAGAGGAGGGAACAGAGGAGGGAACAGACGAGGGAACAGAGGAGGGAACAGAGGAGGGAACAGACGAGGGAACAGAGGAGGGAACAGACGAGGGAACAGAGGAGGGAACAGACGAGGGAACAGAGGAGGGAACAGACGAGGGAACAGACGAGGGAACAGAGGAGGGAACAGAGGAGGGAACAGAGGAGGGAACAGACGAGGGAACAGACGAGGGAACAGAGGAGGGAACAGAGGAGGGAACAGACGAGGGAACAGACGAGGGAACAGAGGAGGGAACAGAGGAGGGAACAGACGAGGGAACAGACGAGGGAACAGACGAGGGAACAGAGGAGGGAACAGAGGAGGGAACAGACGAGGGAACAGACGAGGGAACAGAGGAGGGAACAGACGAGGGAACAGAGGAGGGAACAGACGAGGGAACAGACGAGGGAACAGACGAGGGAACAGACGAGGGAACAGACGAGGGAACAGACGAGGGAACAGACGAGGGAACAGACGAGGGAACAGACGAGGGAACAGACGAGGGAACAGACGAGGGAACAGACGAGGGAACAGAGGAGGGAACAGACGAGGGAACAGAGGAGGGAACAGAGGAGGGAACAGAGGAGGGAACAGACGAGGGAACAGAGGAGGGAACAGACGAGGGAACAGACGAGGGAACAGACGAGGGAACAGACGAGGGAACAGACGAGGGAACAGAGGAGGGAACAGAGGAGGGAACAGACGAGGGAACAGAGGAGGGAACAGAGGAGGGAACAGACGAGGGAACAGACGAGGGAACAGAGGAGGGAACAGAGGAGGGAACAGACGAGGGAACAGACGAGGGAACAGAGGAGGGAACAGACGAGGGAACAGAGGAGGGAACAGACGAGGGAACAGAGGAGGGAACAGAGGAGGGAACAGAGGAGGGAACAGACGAGGGAACAGAGGAGGGAACAGAGGAGGGAACAGAGGAGGGAACAGACGAGGGAACATAGGAGGGAACAGACGAGGGAACAGAGGAGGGAACAGAGGAGGGAACAGACGAGGGAACAGAGGAGGGAACAGACGAGGGAACAGACGAGGGAACAGAGGAGGGAACAGAGGAGGGAACAGACGAGGGAACAGAGGAGGGAACAGACGAGGGAACAGAGGAGGGAACAGAGGAGGGAACAGACGAGGGAACAGACGAGGGAACAGAGGAGGGAACAGAGGAGGGAACAGACGAGGGAACAGAGGAGGGAACAGAGGAGGGAACAGAGGAGGGAACAGAGGAGGGAACAGAAAAAAACAGAAAAAAAATACATCTTCACACTGAAAATCATACAATACACAGTATCAAGGTGCAAAAAAACACCTCAGCAGCACACAGAAACAACAGACATCACGAGACTTGCATGTGGGTGTGTGTGTGTGGGGGGGGGTTGGGGGGGGGTTGGGGGGGTCCCCGCACATCCAAGTGATCGCCGTCTGACGCTCGAAACCCGGAGACTGTTGGGGGGGTATGATGAGATGGAGGAGCCGAGGAAGGCGTTAAATTCAGGGAACTGTGTGTGTTTATCAGTAAGTGTGTGTGTAGCGATGAGTCCGTCCATGAACTTCGCCCAGAGCTGCTCTCAGCCAAATGTCCTTGATGTTATCAGACGGCTCGTACAGTTCTGATCCAGGTCCACAGGTGTTCGTGGGAAAGGGGGAGGGTTAGTGGGGGCAGAGTCACCTTGTTTACATTCCACCAGGAAGATTGTGACCTGAGCGATTGGCCAAAAAGCGCCCTGTCAAGGCCAGATTCTAGGATCAACAATTTTATTGTGCCCCTTCCGGTATAAGAAACTTCTTGATCTCCAGTAGGAACTAGAACCTACTGGGAGCTCTGGGAACTTACTGGTATGAGGAACTTCTTGATCTCCTCCAGCGCGTGGCCCATCCGGGCGTAGGCGTCGGCCGGCGGGGCGAACACCTCGATCAGGACGTGCAGGTCTTCGTTCAGGTGCTGGTACTTGGACTCTCCGCTCTGACGGAGCTCCTCCTCCTGGACGGAAAGAGAAGGACACAACAAGTCTTTAATGACTTGGACTTGGACTCTCCGCTCTGACGGAGCTCCTCCTCCTGGACGGGGAGAAGAAGAAAGAGGAGGTTGAAGACAGAACGGAGTTGAGCAGACATGACGTTAATGACTGATGGTGTATATATTCGTCTTATGAGCAGTGGGCGACTAAGAGCATCTGCATGTTGAATGAACACATGAATGAACACGTGAATGAATACATGAATGAACACATGAATTAAGACTGGGCGATATGGACCAAAAGTCATATCTGGATATTTTCTAGCTGAATGTTGATACTCGATATATATCAATATTTTTTCTCTGCCATAATTGGGGTTTCCCCCAAAGCATTATAGCATAGCATCTCTGTTAGCATCTCTGTTATCATCTCTGTTAGCATCTCTGTTGGCATCTCTGTTGGCATCTCTGTTTGCATCTCTGTTAGCATCTCTGTTAGCATCTCTGTTAGCATCTCTGTTAGCATCTCTGTTAGCATCTCCGTTAGCGTCTCTGTTAGCTTCATTTCTTAAAAAAACAGTCAGTTTTAATACAAAGCCTCGTGCCAAATGTCACACAGGTTCCTTTATTAACAGAGGTCTGCACAATATCAAAATGTATAAAACAAATGAAATAAAAATAAACTACCTGCATATATAGAATAAAAATGCTTCTTGAATAAAATAAAACAAATATCCCTTTCCTGCATAACAATTAAATTAAAATACACTGTGTAATTAATACAATGTAGACAGTAACAGGCAGACTTTTCCACTGAGGTTGATAGTTGTGCAAATAACAAAACATTTGTGCAAATCTCAAATAAAACATTCAAGTCAATTTGTCACAAAATAAGCTATATCAAAATCATAAAAAAAAAGAAATCGATATAAACGATATTGTCTCGTACCATATCGCGTTTGAAAATATATCGATATATATTAAAATCTCGATATATCGCCCAGCCCTAACATGAATGAACACGTGAATGAACACGTGAATGAACACGTGAATGAACACGTGAATGAACACGTGAATGAACACGTGAATGAACACGTGAATGAACACGTGAATGAACACGTGAATGAACACATGAATGAACACGTGAATGAACACATGAATGAACACGTGAATGAACACGTGAATGAACACGTGAATGAACACATGAATGAACACATGAATGAACACGTGTCCACTTTCCCATCTGCATTAACGGCCAAATGGAACCAGGACGTTTTTTGTCCCACCGGCTTCAGTTCAGGTGTCGATTCTTAAATCACCAACAAGTATAATGATGCACTAACGCTGAATATAAACCTGTACGAACATAATAAACCCACAATGCAACACAAGGAGGAACGATACCCATAATGCAATGCGGTCAACACAACTAGGGCAAGTTACCGTCTTCTACAGCTTGAATCTGACGGTGTTTCCAGCTCATGGTTGATGTTTCACTTCCTTTTGCAAGTTCCTTTTTAGGATAAGCGTTTCTTCATGGATATTTATCCTCATCATATTAGATACATCTACTTGAGGGAGGAGACGGGGAGGAGTGGTCACGCATCCACCTTCAACTCTACGTTGATGGTTGATTGTGTAGGTGCCATATTCTTGTTTTATTATGTGTAATTCCACTCCTGGCCACTAGGGGGCAGTACTTGCTGTGCGGCTCAGCTGATTCCAGGTCAGCTGGTTATTCAACAGAGGAGGGAACAGACGAGGAAAAAGGTGAAATTTTGAGAAAAAAGTCGAAATTTCGAAAACGCACGAATGCACGAAAAAAAGCACTCTTGCGCGAAAAAACGCACTCTTGCGCGAAAAAACGCACTCTCGCGCAAAAATGAACGCACGCACGCACGAAAAAACGCACGCTCGCACGCAAAAACGCACGCACGCACGGAAAAACGCACGCTTGCACGCAAAAACGCACGCACGCACGGAAAAACGCACGTACGAAAAAACGCACGCTCGCATGCAAAAACGCACGCTCGCACGCAAAAAACGCACGCACGCATGGAAAAACGCACGCTTGCACGCAAAAACGCACGCACGCACGGAAAAATGCACGCACGCACGGAAAAATGCACGTACGAAAAAACGCACGCTCGCACGCAAAAACGCACGCACGCACGGAAAAACGCACGCTCGCACGCAAAAACGCACGCACGCACGAAAAAACGCACGCCCGAAAAAACACACGCAAAACGCACGCACGAAAAAACGCACGCACACACAAAAAAACTGAAGTCTGAAATCTTAGGAGTGTACGTCTAAAATAATCCTCTGTAGGATTACCAGTAACCAGTACCAGACGGAATCAGGCCAGTACGATGTTACAGACGACAGAGGACAGAATAAAACCTTGACTCTTCCACCAGGAAACAACAGTTTCTGTCCCAGTTTCCTCTTTTCAACCCAGAAAATGTGAATAAAGACTTTCTCTGGGGTTTTCCAGCGGCGGTAACTTCCCCTTCTCTTCTCCTCTCTGGCCTGCATCTCTGATGTCATCTAATTATAAATAACCTTCTTTTAAGACTGCCGGTGGTATGTTAATGATATGTTAATCCGTCCATAAATCTGAGCTTTACGAGGGTTCCTGGGAGCGTTTCAGCAGAACTGCTGGTGAGCTGGAGGTTTAGAGGAAAGAGACAGATGCTGAGAGATCTGGCTCTTTCCTGCCTTTATATATTAGCATGAAAAACACAGAAAACCATCATGTTCCAGTTCAAAACAGACATGAAAACCATCATGTTCTAGTTTAAAATAGACATGAAAACCATCACGTTCTAGTTCAAAACAGACATGAAAACCATCATGTTCTAGTTTAAAACACAGAAAACCATCATGTTCTAGTTCAAAACACAGACATGAAAACCATCATGTTCTAGTTTAAAACAGACATGAAAACCATCATGTTCTAGTTTAAAACAGACATGAAAACCATCATGTTCTAGTATAAAACACAGACATGAAAACCATCATGTTCTAGTTCAAAACAGACATGAAAACCATCATGTTCTAGTTTAAAACAGACATGAAAACCATCATGTTCCAGTTCAAAACAGACATGAAAACCATCATGTTCTAGTTTAAAACAGACATGAAAACCATCATGTTCTAGTTCAAAACAGACATGAAAACCATCATGTTCTAGTTTAAAACAGACATGAAAACCATCATGTTCTAGTTTAAAACAGACATGAAAACCATCATGTTCTAGTTCAAAACAGACATGAAAACCATCATGTTCTAGTTCAAAACACAGACATGAAAACCATCATGTTCCAGTTCAAAACAGACATGAAAACCATCATGTTCTAGTTCAAAACACAGACATGAAAACCATCATGTTCCAGTTCAAAACAGACATGAAAACCATCATGTTCTAGTTTAAAACACAGACGTGAAAACCATCATGTTCTAGTTCAAAACAGACATGAAAACCATCATGTTCTAGTTTAAAACAGACATGAAAACCATCATGTTCTAGTTCAAAACAGAAATGAAAACCATCATGTTCTAGTTTAAAACAGACATGAAAACCATCATGTTCTAGTTCAAAACAGACATGAAAACCATCATGTTCTAGTTCAAAACAGACATGAAAACCATCATGTTCTAGTTCAAAACAGACATGAAAACCATCATGTTCTAGTTCAAAACAGACATGAAAACCATCATGTTCTAGTTTAAAACACATACATGAAAACCATCATGTTCTAGTTCAAAACAGACATGAAAACCATCATGTTCTAGTTTAAAACACAGACATGAAAACCATCATGTTCTAGTTCAAAACAGACATGAAAACCATCATGTTCTAGTTTAAAACAGACATGAAAACCATCATGTTCTAGTTCAAAACAGACATGAAAACCATCATGTTCTAGTTTAAAACAGACATGAAAACCATCATGTTCCAGTTCAAAACACAGAAAACCATCATGTTCTAGTTTAAAACAGACATGAAAACCATCATGTTCTAGTTCAAAACAGACATGAAAACCATCATGTTCTAGTTTAAAACACAGACATGAAAACCATCATGTTCTAGTTCAAAACAGACATGAAAACCATCATGTTCTAGTTTAAAACACAGACATGAAAACCATCATGTTCCAGTTCAAAACAGACATGAAAACCATCATGTTCCAGTTCAAAACAGACTTGAAAACCATCATGTTCTAGTTCAAAAAACAGACATGAAAACCATCATGTTCTAGTTTAAAACAGACATGAAAACCATCATGTTCTAGTTTAAAACAGACATGAAAACCATCATGTTCTAGTTTAAAACAGACATGAAAACCATCATGTTCTAGTTTAAAACAGACATGAAAACCATCATGTTCTAGTTCAAAACAGACATGAAAACCATCATGTTCTAGTTTAAAACAGACGTGAAAACCATCATGTTCTATTTCAAAACAGACATGAAAACCATCATGTTCTAGTTCAAAACACAGACATGAAAACCATCATGTTCTAGTTTAAAACAGACATGAAAACCATCATGTTCTAGTTTAAAACACAGACATGAAAACCATCATGTTCTAGTTCAAAACACAGACATGAAAACCATCATGTTCTAGTTTAAAACAGACATGAAAACCATCATGTTCTAGTTTAAAACAGACATGAAAACCATCATGTTCTAGTTTAAAACAGACATGAAAACCATCATGTTCTAGTTTAAAACACAGACATGAAAACCATCATGTTCTAGTTCAAAACACAGACATGAAAACCATCATGTTCTAGTTCAAAACAGACATGAAAACCATCATGTTCTAGTTTAAAACGGACATGAAAACCATCATGTTCTAGTTCAAAACAGACATGAAAACCATCATGTTCTAGTTTAAAACAGACATGAAAACCATCATGTTCTAGTTCAAAACAGACATGAAAACCATCATGTTCTAGTTTAAAACACATACATGAAAACCATCATGTTCTAGTTCAAAACAGACATGAAAACCATCATGTTCTAGTTTAAAACACAGACGTGAAAACCATCATGTTCTAGTTCAAAACAGACATGAAAACCATCATGTTCCAGTTCAAAACACAGAAAACCATCATGTTCTAGTTTAAAACAGACATGAAAACCATCATGTTCTAGTTCAAAACAGACATGAAAACCATCATGTTCTAGTTTAAAACACAGACATGAAAACCATCATGTTCTAGTTCAAAACAGACATGAAAACCATCATGTTCTAGTTTAAAACACAGACATGAAAACCATCATGTTCCAGTTCAAAACAGACATGAAAACCATCATGTTCCAGTTCAAAACAGACATGAAAACCATCATGTTCTAGTTCAAAAAACAGACATGAAAACCATCATGTTCTAGTTTAAAACAGACATGAAAACCATCATGTTCTAGTTTAAAACAGACATGAAAACCATCATGTTCTAGTTTAAAACAGACATGAAAACCATCATGTTCTAGTTTAAAACAGACATGAAAACCATCATGTTCTAGTTCAAAACAGACATGAAAACCATCATGTTCTAGTTTAAAACAGACGTGAAAACCATCATGTTCTATTTCAAAACAGACATGAAAACCATCATGTTCTAGTTCAAAACACAGACATGAAAACCATCATGTTCTAGTTTAAAACAGACATGAAAACCATCATGTTCTAGTTTAAAACACAGACATGAAAACCATCATGTTCTAGTTCAAAACACAGACATGAAAACCATCATGTTCTAGTTTAAAACAGACATGAAAACCATCATGTTCTAGTTTAAAACAGACATGAAAACCATCATGTTCTAGTTTAAAACAGACATGAAAACCATCATGTTCTAGTTTAAAACACAGACATGAAAACCATCATGTTCTAGTTCAAAACACAGACATGAAAACCATCATGTTCTAGTTCAAAACAGACATGAAAACCATCATGTTCTAGTTTAAAACGGACATGAAAACCATCATGTTCTAGTTCAAAACAGACATGAAAACCATCATGTTCTAGTTTAAAACAGACATGAAAACCATCATGTTCTAGTTCAAAACAGACATGAAAACCATCATGTTCTAGTTTAAAACAGACATGAAAACCATCATGTTCTAGTTTAAAACAGACATGAAAACCATCATGTTCTAGTTCAAAACACAGACATGGAAACCATCATGTTTTAGTTTAAAACACAGAAAACCGTCATGTTCTAGTTCAAAACACAGACATGAAAACCATCATGTTCTAGTTTAAAACAGACATGAAAACCATCATGTTCCAGTTCAAAACAGACATGAAAACCATCATGTTCTAGTTTAAAACAGACATGAAAACCATCATGTTCCAGTTCAAAACACAGAAAACCATCATGTTCTAGTTTAAAACAGACATGAAAACCATCATGTTCTAGTTCAAAACAGACATGAAAACCATCATGTTCTAGTTTAAAACACAGACATGAAAACCATCATGTTCCAGTTCAAAACAGACATGAAAACCATCATGTTCCAGTTCAAAACAGACATGAAAACCATCATGTTCTAGTTCAAAAAACAGACATGAAAACCATCATGTTCTAGTTTAAAACAGACATGAAAACCATCATGTTCTAGTTTAAAACAGACATGAAAACCATCATGTTCTAGTTTAAAACAGACATGAAAACCATCATGTTCTAGTTTAAAACAGACATGAAAACCATCATGTTCTAGTTCAAAACAGACATGAAAACCATCATGTTCTAGTTTAAAACAGACGTGAAAACCATCATGTTCTATTTCAAAACAGACATGAAAACCATCATGTTCTAGTTCAAAACACAGACATGAAAACCATCATGTTCTAGTTTAAAACAGACATGAAAACCATCATGTTCTAGTTTAAAACACAGACATGAAAACCATCATGTTCTAGTTCAAAACACAGACATGAAAACCATCATGTTCTAGTTTAAAACAGACATGAAAACCATCATGTTCTAGTTTAAAACAGACATGAAAACCATCATGTTCTAGTTTAAAACAGACATGAAAACCATCATGTTCTAGTTTAAAACACAGACATGAAAACCATCATGTTCTAGTTCAAAACACAGACATGAAAACCATCATGTTCTAGTTCAAAACAGACATGAAAACCATCATGTTCTAGTTTAAAACGGACATGAAAACCATCATGTTCTAGTTCAAAACAGACATGAAAACCATCATGTTCTAGTTTAAAACAGACATGAAAACCATCATGTTCTAGTTCAAAACAGACATGAAAACCATCATGTTCTAGTTTAAAACAGACATGAAAACCATCATGTTCTAGTTCAAAACACAGACATGGAAACCATCATGTTTTAGTTTAAAACACAGAAAACCGTCATGTTCTAGTTCAAAACACAGACATGAAAACCATCATGTTCTAGTTTAAAACAGACATGAAAACCATCATGTTCCAGTTCAAAACAGACATGAAAACCATCATGTTCTAGTTTAAAACAGACATGAAAACCATCATGTTCTAGTTCAAAACAGACATGAAAACCATCATGTTCTAGTTCAAAACAGACATGAAAACCATCATGTTCCAGTTCAAAACACAGACATGAAAACCATCATGTTCCAGTTTAAAACAGACATGAAAACCATCATGTTCCAGTTCAAAACACAGACATGAAAACCATCATGTTCTAGTTCAAAACAGACATGAAAACCATCATGTTCCAGTTCAAAACACAGACATGAAAACCATCATGTTCCAGTTTAAAACAGACATGAAAACCATCATGTTCCAGTTCAAAACAGACATGAAAACCATCATGTTCTAGTTCAAAACACAGACATGGAAACCATCATGTTTTAGTTTAAAACACAGAAAACCGTCATGTTCTAGTTCAAAACACAGACATGAAAACCATCATGTTCTAGTTTAAAACAGACATGAAAACCATCATGTTCCAGTTCAAAACAGACATGAAAACCATCATGTTCTAGTTTAAAACAGACATGAAAACCATCATGTTCTAGTTCAAAACAGACATGAAAACCATCATGTTCTAGTTCAAAACAGACATGAAAACCATCATGTTCTAGTTCAAAACAGACATGAAAACCATCATGTTCTAGTTTAAAACACAGACATGAAAACCATCATGTTCTAGTTTAAAACAGACATGAAAACCATCATGTTCTAGTTCAAAACACAGACATGAAAACCATCATGTTCTAGTTTAAAACAGACATGAAAACCATCATGTTCTAGTTCTTTTAACTAAAAACAGAAACATAATAAGTTCCTGAGATCAGGGGCGTCAGTCGGGTCTGAAGGTCCGGCAGCCACCACACTTTGGCTTCAAGGGAAAATGTAAATGTTTGTTTTTTAAATACATTTATGGAATTACTCTGTCTATTTCTATGATTATTCTATTACTTAATACATATAGAATAACTACAAATGCAAATCAGAACAACACGATCGATTTCACTAGTTATTATACACTGCAAAAACTCAAAATCTCAAGAATATTTGTCTTATTTCTGGTTAAAATGTCTAATTTTAGTAAAAAAAAATCTCATTACATTTAAGACAAGACTCAAAAACAACCATTTTCACCTGTTTCAAGTAGATTTTCATTTGAAATAAGTAGAAAAATCTGCCAGTTGAACAAGATTTTTTTGCTTGTAATGAGAAGATAAATCTTGTTCCACTGGCAGATTTTTCTACTTATTTCAAGTGAAAATTTACTTTGATCAGGTGAAAATTGTCAAATAAGTTATTTTTCTGGCAATGACTCTTGTTTTAAGTGTAATGAGATTTTTTGACTAAAAATGAGACATTTTAACTAGAAATAAGACAAATATTCCTGGTAAGATGTAGAGTTTTTGCAGTGAGTGAGACTGCATTGTAATAAGTTCCAGTTTTCTTGACCACACAGATCAGCTACATAAACTTCTGTGATGAGTATTAGCTGGACGTGTTGATTGATACTCTAGTTCTGTTCTGGGACTCGTAACCTTGCCGTACCTTAGTAAGACTGAATTGACGCCACTGCTTTTATTGGTGATTTGAAACATAGATTGTGCTGTTTTAAGTGATCATGTCTGTTTGGTTTAATATCTATCTGCAGCATCTTTCTTCCTTTCCTTCCGTTTCCTTCCTTCCCCTCGACCCCAGAAACGAGCAGATTTGACTCTTATATTCAGGACGTTTAAGTGAATTATTCATGTTTTTGGTGACAGGTGATGATGAACTACTGATGAACTACAGGCTTTATCCGCCTGCTCTTCTGTTTCTGTTTCTGTGGCGGCAGAAGGAGCTTTATCCACTAAAACACCAGAAATCCTCTAATAAAACATGAATATGTTCTGCTAACAGTGATACTTTAAAACATTATACACTTTAAAACCATGGAAAGTAGAGAGCTGAAGTCATGGGGGAACTAACAAGCACTTCAGCGCCCACAGCGTCCCCCGGCGGGAATCAAACCCAGGACCTTCTAGCTGTGAGACCGCTGCACTACCGTGCCCCCTATTCTCCCCCTATTGCCCCATTCCGATCAAATCTGTTCAAATGTCCTCATTTCAGACGTCGCAAGATCGGAAAACAAGCTAAAAGGAGGACTAGTAGAGTTCTGGTGTGACTCGGTTGACCAGCGGAGTTACCTCCGACCAATGAAACCCAGGTCTGATCAGGTACCAGGGGCTCCTCCACCTCCACCACCACCTCCACCTCACCTCCAGGTAAACCCAGGTTTGAGTATCAGGGGCCCGGGGCCCCCAGAGCCTCATGACAAACAACCTTCTGCCTAAAGATTCAACGTCCTATAAATAACTGTCCTGGAAACCAGCTCTCACTGCTGCTGAAGAAAAGAACAGCTTTGTATTTACTGGAAAAGCCTTTGGGTCTGGATTTCTTTACACCGGTCCAGTTCCCTACAGGGGGGGGGGGGTGGATATTTCTCCTGGTTGACCCCCGGGGTCGAGGCCAGAGTCGTCTCCAGGTCCGAGTCCCGGCCCACGAGTCCTCAAGTCGTCCACCTCTCTCAACAGCTGCCGGTTAACTGGAGCCACAACATCTTAATAATTACATTTTAAATAAAGAAACCTACATGACGCCTGTGAAAGAAACAACCCATCAATCAGCTGCAGCGTCAGGAGCTGAAACAGGAAACTGCTCTGCAGCGTCTGGAGAAACAGCCGTCAGTCGTAAATCCGGCCGTGACTTTGACAAATAAACGGCTGCCGAGGTCACAAATCTCCGTTAGACGTCTAGTAATCTCCAGAGAACTCCGGACTATCGATCCAGGAACCAGGACCAATGTAGGGAATGATTACCGCCAACAAATCAAGCAGACAAACGAAAGGAGACGGGGAAACACCGACTGGTGGATGGAGGGGAATGTTCCCGGTAAAACAGTCATATAAAAGAAATGGGGGTGCTCTGGGTCCCGGGTCTGCTGGGTGGACCTGTAGGTCTAGAGGCCAGTTTTTTGTGGTCCTGGTCTTGGTCTTGGTCTTGATACTCTCTGGTCTTGGTCTGGTCCCAGTCGTTTTTTCCCTCCTTTTTTCCCTTCTTTTTATTCTCTTTTTTCGCCGTTTTTTCTCTTTTTTTGTTGTTTTTTCCCTTTTTTCCCCTTTTTTTCTCTTTTTTCGCCTTTTTTTTCCTCTTTTCCCTCTTTTTTTGCCTTTTTTTAAATATTTTTTCACCTTTTTTTTCCCTTTTTCCCCATTTTTTGCCTTTTTTCCCTCTTTCTTTCCCTTTTTTCCCTCTTTTTTTCTCGTTTTTTCCCCTTTTTTTCTCTTTTTTGCCTTTTTTTCCTCCTTTCGCCTTTTTCCCCCTTTTTCACCTTTTTTCCCTATTTCTTTCCATTTTTCCCTCTTTTTTTCTTTTCCCCCCTTTTTTCCCTCATTTTTTGCCCTTTTTCCGCCTTTTTTCTCATTTTTTGCCTTTTTTCCTCTTTTCCCTCTTTTTTTTATCTTTTTTTTCCTTTTTTTCTCTTTTTTCCTTTTTTTTCTCTTTTTTCACCTTTTTTCCCTCTTTCTTTCCATTTTTAGTGAGGGGACTGGGGGGACTGGTCTGGTCCTGGTCTTGGTCCTGGTCTGGTCACCTCGGCGCTGCGTCTGCGTTTGATTGACGGGTCTTTGCAACATGAGCTGCATCTTTTCTGGCAAAAACAGCAACAGATTTGAAAGTTTATGGAAATGAGAAGGAGACGTTGGAGAATCAAGAGAGGAAGATGAAACTGAGGAAACGGAGGAGCTGGTGGAAGAGATGGAGATGTAGACGGAGGACTGGGAGCTCCGGGTCTCCAGTGCTGGATTTGGAGTCCAGACGAAACCGAGACCAAGACCAGGACCAGAGAGTATCAAGACCAGGCCCAAGACCAGACCAAGTCAAGAGTAGGGGTGGGCAAAGATATCGATATGGAAATATATAGCGATACTTTTCCAGCTGATTCAAAATCGATATTCTAAATTTGAATATCGATTTTTTTTTTTTTTTTATCCCCGATTTTTTCCCATCATATCCCCCAGTGCTCCAACCTAACAGTCCTGGGCATTACCACTCTCTACCAACCCTGGGAGTTCCTGCACTGAGCTCAGGTTTTATTTCACGTTTTATTTCATTTTATTATTTATTTCTTATATAACACAATTGCCTGTCCTTAAAAAAGTAAAAATAATGGCCAGAGGTTTATTTATTTATGGATTTATATCTATACTGACTGATCACTGTGCCTGTCCTTGGTTTTAGTTCCATCTTTCTTGTGTTTATTATCATTTGCCACATAATTAAAGCAACCTCATACTAAATGTAATGTTAATTTCATATGATGTAAATAATATGAAAAACATATACAAATATGTTGTAACTTTAGCTTGTATAGTTATAATAAAACATTGTTTTGACTCAGTTTGTCCCATGAATTGTCACTATAATCTGATGAACGTGCAACTCGGGTTTTAAGATCCATAAAGCTTTTTACAGTTTTCAGCAAACTTTATATATCGCAATATTGCAATATCGTATCGTATCGTGACTCAGGTATCGTGATGTGTATTGTATCGTGAGGTCCTTGGCAACACCCACCCCTAGTCAAGAGCAAGACCTGGTCCTGGTCTGGACTTGGTCTGTCTTGATACTCTCTGGTCCTGGTCCTGGTTCTGGTTTAGGTGGTCTGGACCACAAGTCCTCCGTCTCCGTCTCCATCTCTTCCTCCAGCTTCTCCGTTTCCTCTGTTTCATCTTCCTCTCTTGATTCTCCAACATTTCCTTCTCATTTCCATAAACTTTGAAATCTGTTTTTTGGAGCTTGTTGCTGTTTTTGCAGCTCATGTTGCAAAGACCTGTCAATCAAACTCGGACGGCAGCGCCGTTCTTGGTCTGGATACTTTCTGGTCTTGGTCTCGACTTTGTCTAGTCCTGGTCTTGGTCTTGGTCTTGGTCTTTGTTCTCGACATTTCAACTTTTTTCTCGACATTTAGACTTTATTCACGAGATTTTGGTCTTGCTCTTGTTCTTGGTCTAGTCTTGAAAGTTGAAATTTTGAGAAAAAAGTTGAAATTTTGATGAAAAAGTTGAAATTTTGAGAAAAAAGTCGAAATGTCGAAAACGCACGGAAAAACGCACGCTTGCACGAAAAACGCTCGCACGCACAAAAAAATGCACGCTCGCACGCAAAAACGCATGCAAAAACGCACGCACGCACGAAAAAACGCACGCTCGCACGCAAAAACGCACGCAAAAACGAACGCAAAAACGCACGAAAAAACGCACGCAAAAATGCACGCAAAAATGCACGCACGCACGAAATTTTGGTCTTGCTCTTGTTCTTGGTCTAGTCTTGGTCCTGGTCTTGGTTTAGGCGGTCTGGACTCGCAGTCCTCCGTCTCCATCTCTTCCTCCAGCTTCTCCGTTTCTTCCGTTTGATCATCTCTTGTGATTCTCCAACGTCTCCTTCTCATTTCCATAAACTTTGAAAATCTGTTGCTGTTTTTGCCAGAAAAGATGCAGCTCATGTTGCAAAGACCCGTCAATCAAACGTATTCTGCAGCGCCGAGGTGACCAGATATAAAAGATATAAAAGATAGAACCAGATATAAACAGACTAAAGAGAGGCGACGTTTGATCCGGCTTCAAAGTCGGCAAAGGAGGGAAATAATAAAGATTAAGATTAAAAGAGACGGAAAAGTTCCATAAATATCTAATTAAGGAAAAACACGTAAGATCCTTTTCTGCCGTGTTAAAGACAGAGATGTTACAGATTTATGAGACGAGTAACACGTTAACCTAAATATAAATACTTTAAATACACCTGAACACTTTCAGGTCAATAAAAAACACAGATTAGATAATAAAACGGACACATTTTAAATGTATTTCCACTGAACAGAGAGAGGAGAGTTTGGACACGTACAGGTGTGCTGCGACTGGAATCAAACCCGCGTCGCTGTTCAGGGCAAGGTTTACATAAGTTACTGCTCAACCCGTTGAGCTAAACGGGCGCTAGCGCTCGTGTTTGTGACGGAAATAACTTGGAGGGAAAGAAATCCACTCTCAAAATGGCTGGGAAGAAACGCACGGCCAAACGTAAATATGAAGATAAACGGGACATTTTTAACAGAGTGGGAGAGTTTAATATATATAATATAAATTAAATAATATTTAAGCAACACATCCCGACAGGCCGTGGTTTACGCTCATTATATCACAGCTGAGAAAGAACGGCTAACGTTCAAGACAGAGGCGGATCTAGGGGGTGGCTACTTGGGCTCAAGCCCCGAATGTTTTTCCAAAAGCCCCGGATCCATAGGCGCCGGAACCGTGGGTGCTTCGGGGCTCGAGCACCCACGGAAATGGCCGAGCACCCACGGGGAGGGCCGAGCACCCACGGGGAGGGCCGAGCACCCACGGGGAGGGCCGAGCACCCACGGGGAGGGCCGAGCACCCACGGGGAGGGCCGAGCACCCACGGGGAGGGCCGAGCACCCACGGGGAGGGCCGAGCACCCACGGGGAGGGCCGAGCAGGCGAGCCCATAGACATAATCACCTCATTACCACTGCAGGATGAATCTCAGCATTCTTATACCTCAATTCAGCCGTTTTAAATCAATATTTCAGGGGTAGCATCATTTGATAGTCCAGTAACATCCTATAAAAAATAATGCTCCGATCACTTAATGCATTCAGGGCACGGGAAGCATCTAAAATTAAAGCTGCAAGCAGCGTTGATCGGGCCCTCGCACTCCTGGCCCTCGCCCTCCCTCCAGGTCCCCCCAAAAAGAGAATATTCAAAATACGATAAATGTAAAAAAAAAAAGAAATAACTGGCTGAAATAGGGGCTTAACATTGTTTGGTAGAACATTGTTAACCAAAATTGAATCATTATCCAGGTTAATCTATCCAGCATACTCTCTTGCAATCCCACCAAGGATTATAAAGGAAATGAATAGAATAAATGTTGATTTCATATGGAAAAATAAACGATCCGATATTTGGTATCTGTATCGGCACCGATATTGAAAACAACTCTAGATCGGGTTTCAGTAACAATGGGCCGATCCATAGGAGCAGATCTATTCAATTGTAATTCTATGTGTGCTCTGTGAGTGTCGTCACGCGCTAATCACGTAACGTCAGCTGCTGGCCTGATACTGCACCGCAAAATATCTAAAATTATCTAAATTTCATAAAACATTTGCCTGCGCCCAAATTGAACATTTTTTTAATTTCACCGTGCTGCGCTGTGACGACATTCCGGCGGTGTCCGATAGGAGAGACGGTGGTGGAGGGAGAAAAAACTTGCAGGTTGTAGATCAGAGACGATTGAAGAAGATTGAAGAAAAAATAATTTTGTCTGTGCGTCTGTGTGAGGAGTTGTGGGATACAAGACTACTGGCCTATCGGGACCTCAATAAAAAGGGACAAAAGTGGAGAGAAATCTCTCAAAATGTGGGCATACCAGGTGTGTTTAAAAGTGGTAGAAAACTTTCGGTAGTGGCAGAAAGCTATTGCAAACCGAGCTGTAGCTACTGTACGTCCAAAGGAGTGGGAAAATGGGGCAAAACCGGGAGACCCGGGGGGGGGGGGGCTAAGCCCCGGATCTCCTGACATCCTAGATCCGCCCCTGGTTCAAGACCCGGCCAACGGTCCGAACTTCACGTACGAGAGACGTTTAGCCGAGCCAACAAACCGTTAGCATCTTCAGAGCGAATTAGAGATCAGCAGAGCAGGAACAGATCATTTTCAGGTGAGCAGGTATAAATGTGGGACCGTTACCTTCTCCTTGTCTCTCATGCACAGGTGATGTTCAGGTGAGAGGGTTAGGGTGAGCAGGTATAAATGTGGGACTTTACCTTGTTCAGGTGAGAGGGTTAGGGTTAGGGTGAGCAGGTATAAATGTGGGACTGTTACCTTGTTCAGGTGAGAGGGTTAGGGTGAGCAGGTATAAATGACTGTTACCTTCTCCTTGTCTCTCATGGATCCCTTCCCCAGGATGGACATCTTGGTTAGCGTTTCCTCCTGGACTCTCTTTAACGAGTTCCCGCGAGGACCCAGGAGTTTCCCCACAAAGTTAAACTAAAACAGAAACAAGAGACAAAGTTAAACTAAAGCAGAAACAAGAGACAAAGTTAAACTAAAGCAGAAAAACAAGACAAAGTTAAACTAAAGCAGAAAAACAAGACAAAGTTAAACTAAAGCAGAAAAAACGAGACAAAGTTAAACTAAAGCAGAAAAACAAGACAAAGTTAAACTGCAGCAGAAACAAGAGAAAGGATCAGTCAGAATCTGAGTGCAATCACGTCATGATGTTTGATAGATATCTCACTCTGCTGACATTTCTGTAAACTCAACGACGACTGAAACGCTTGAACAAGCAGGAGCCGGTTTTATAATCCGTCGGTACCAACGAACCCTGAGAATATTAATAAATACCTCAGAAGTAAGAGCCACTACCAATCTGAGCAGAATACAGACGTTATCCTCAGGGGAGAAAGTCCCGGGGGGGACAGGGGGGACAAGTCCCCCCCATTAGTAAAGCTGTCCCCCCCGAGAATCATCTGAGACAGAATTAATAATGTTGGAACAATGCAGTAGTATTTAGTAGTGATGCACCAACATGAAAATTTGTGGCCGAAACCGAAATCCAAAATAATAATAAACAGTAAAATCTCATTACACTTAAAACAAGACTCATCACCAGAAAAATAACTTGTTATTTGACAATTTCACCTGTTTCAAGTAAATTTTCACTTGAAATAAGTAGAAAAATCTGCCAGTGGAACAAGATTTATCTTATAAGCAAAACAATCTTGTTCCACTGGCAGATTTTTCTACTTATTTTAAGTGAAAATCTACTTGAAACAGGTGAAAATTGTTGTTTTTTCCAGTGATGAGTCTTGTTTTAAGTGTAATGAGATTTTTTTTAACTAAAATGAGACATTTTAACTGGAAATAAGACAGATATTCTTGTACAGATTGTGGGTTTTTGTATCAGTGTATTATGTCAGATGTGTGTATTATTATTATTATTATTATTGTATTATTGCACCTTCCACCTAATACCATTGTTTTGTTTTGCTCTAAGAAAGCTCTTCTGCCTGTTTGAGATAGAGATGGAAATGTCAAAATGCTGTATTAAAGGAAGGATCAAACTTTTATTCCTTGTCCCCCCCTGGATTTATTCTCTAAAATTTTAGTGCGTTGGTGTGACGCGGAACCATAAATCAGCCTAGGCGGATTTATGGTTCACCGGGAGCAAGGGCTCGCTGGGTTGATGTTGATCCGTGGACCAAACTTGTTAAAGGAGCATCAAACTCACTCTTATCTACGCGGAAATAGCGCTAAAATATAAAGAAGGCGTCCCAAACTGTGATCTATGGTGAAATAGGAAACTGAAGATGTGTAGGCTGTTCCAAATGTTCCCTCCAGTTCTGCAGCGCAGCTTTAACCCCCGCCCACTGCAGCTTTAAGCCCCGCCCACTGCAGCTTTAAGCCCCGCCTACTGCAGGCGTCAACAGTGCATGCCGCTTTCAGTGTGAACGCACCAAGCAGCGAGATGCTGGCGTCGGGAGATTTTGGACGCTTTCAGTGTGAATGCAGGGTAAGACCATTATACAGGATTCTTGAAGGTGTTTTGAGCAGAAAAAACGTTGCCTGTGTGTCCCCTTGCTGCTTTTCTTTATTCTGATTAATAAATGAGTTTGATCATGCAATACGGCTAGTAGAATGTTTTTCACATGGTCTTTAACCCAGCAAGCACCGTTCTAAAAGAGGAGCAAATGATACATTTGTTTATTTCTATTGAGACCCGTTATGTTGCCAAATTGCATCAATTAATTTGCTTCAAAGTGAAAATTTCTTTAGGCAGTAGCAAACCCCCCCGTCCAACCCCTCAAAAATGTTGGCTCCCCCAGGACCCATGGTCCAATTCGAACCCTGGGTGAGTGTCATGGACCCCAACACAAAACTGCATTTGGGAACTCATCATTCTCCTCTACTGCAATAACTCAATGGAAAACTCTGCCAACAGACATTATTTCATGTACAAGTCCCCACACCTTCTCACATCTGGCCAAGCGTTGGTTACTGTCAAGACAAGTGTGTGTACATTTATGAAGCGTGTTGGGGGGGCAGCCTAGCTTTAAATCTGACAGATCCCTGTTGAATCTGCTTCCATGTTTCTATTTATCTATTGTATCTATTGTCTCTTTGCTTTGTCCTGCTCTTTTACTTATTTTTTATTTTTCTATACTAATTTTTATGCAGTATTCCATCAACCTGCCCAGGGACTACAGGTGGAAAATAGTTGCTACAACCTGGAACAATGCAGATTCTCTTGTAAAAGATTAATGTCTTATTGCGCACTGTCCCTGTTTTGATATAAATAAATAAATTATAAATTATGAAAGTTAGTCCCAAAAGAAAACAGAGAACCACTTAAAAATGTTACGAAAGTTACAAGAACGTCCTGCCGTCCTCTTCAATATCTGTCCCAACAAACCAAACACATCCCAAACGCAGAGGAAGAACCGACTCCATAAACCCAGAAGGTTCTTGGTCTGAACGTCCCGGGACATAAAACCCCTGGTACCGTTTCCAGGAACCAGGATGGAGGAAACAAGGCCTTAATACGTGTATATTTATAATAGTTAATGATCAGATGAGACGCTAGCAGCAGGAACGTTGGTCCATGAAGACTAGAGGAGTCGTTCACTTTAACCGTCGGGGCAAAGAGTCGCTGCTACATGTTTTATGGATGATTTAGTGAAGCTACTTGCTATTTAAACAGAGATCAGGCAGATTAGCTTGTGTTGGTTGATTAATGCCAGTAAATGTCAGACAGAAGTGTTAATAAAACATCAGATCCTCCAGATAGACGAGGAACAAACAGCTGTAATCCTGCCGTTTATCGGCTACCGGACCCGGCTGTGATTGATGCTTTGGTTCTGCTAATGCTTTGATTACGGTGGGTCCCGCTAACGCTAATGCTAATGCTTTGATTACGGGGGATTAAGGGGTTTACAGAAACCTGGCTGGGATTTCTGCTCCGGTTCATGTAGTTAAGACTCAGAGGATTGAAGGATTGAAGCTGCTGCTTTTCTGGAGAAACAAAAGCTGCTGTTTGATCCCAGCGGGAAACTGATGTGAGGAGACGATGGAGGGATGAGGGAAAAGAGAAGGGAGGGAGGGAAACATGATGGATGGGGGTGGAGGGATAGGTGGATGAACCATGTTGGAAATATTCTGAGCCAAAATAGAACCGTGTTCGTTAGGGATGGGAATCGAGAACCGGTTCTTGTTCAGAACCGGTTCCCAGTGTTTCAATTCCTTGGAATCGTTTGGCTTTTTTGCAAACGATTCCCTTATTGATTCCAGTGGGCGACATGCGCATTCGCGCCCAGCAGGAAAACATGGCGGCAAAGCGGCAGAAACGCTGGAAAGTTTGGTTCCATTTTACCAAAAAGGATGACAACAGGGCGACTTGTTGTTCTCCACAGCTGGAGACAAACATAAGTCCAGAAAGATCACGTATCCTTCCTGAAAAAGCAGATATGCTTATTTTTCTCTAAAAGAATTGTTAATTCTTCATAGTTGATGGTTGCAGAAATGAACAATGCACAGTTCCATTTGACTGGAGTTGATTGTATTTGTCACTGGCTGACGTAGTTTTATTTTTGAGCGCTCAGCTCAGATATTCTTTTAAAAATCGGTCTTTTTAAAAAAGAGAATTTTAATTTCTATTGGAGAAGAATATTTATTAGTGCCACGGCTTGTGCCAAGTGGCACTCCTCCTCCATAGCTATGCAATAGCAATGGAGGAGGCGTGCCTCTTGGCGCAAGCCAGAGGCACTATTGTTATTGTGTGCGTTTCATCGTATTCATTTTCCGGACAAAACTTCAGCGCGTAACTAGTCCCGCAGCTTTGAGAAAACGCGAAAAGAAAAAACGTAGAAACGTTCGGCTTAAGGTGGAATCGTGTGCTATGACTTTTATTAGCGATTGACGTGCACGTTTTTGCGCAACGTGCAAAAACGTGCGCGCTTACCCCCATCCGGAATGCATTGGGAGAACTTTGGGGCCTCACCACTCGCACACCGTTACTCGAAAAATTCTGAACTGATTTAGAAAGTTGTAGGCCCTGAATTTAACTACAGTCCTGTGGATTTTCAGAGCGATGGCAAAAATAGTTTTTGCACGAAGTGCAAAAACATTTACAAATTTCCAAACTTATGGGGAGCTAAATTTCCCCATGTATTTCTATGGCCCCATTCAAAGCGGATGGGAATATGTCGAGAAAAAAGACAAAATTCACCTTTTTTCTGAGTCACGTATCTTTCTCATACTTGTACGTAGAACTGTCATTCAAACTTCAAAACGGAGGAAAACGTCTCTTCTCTCTCCAAACCTGAAACAGTTTTTTCCTAAGATGTACAGTTTTCAAGATATGAGCGCTCAAGCGAGGACTGGAAATCACTTTTTTGTCAAATTTAGAGTGAAGCTCTAATTTTTTAGAGTGAGAGAAACAGTCAAAAAATGACCTTATTATTATTACATGTTGGGATTCATGTTGGGATTCATAAAATGTGACTTTGACAGACGGGGTATGCACAAAATTCAAACGGGGGGGCTAACAGCCATGGGAATTCCTGCCTCGGTCTCCATTGACTGCAATGTAAAAAAAAAAATAAAAAAGTTTTCTTAAAATAAATCTCACTTTGTTTTCGAACTGCCGTTACTAACACATTTTAAGGAATATCTGAATAAAATTAAGATTGTCAGAATCTGCCGGGTTCTGTGTCTCTCACAATGTCTTTGTTTTTCTGCTAGGTGCTATGGTTTTCTCACAAATCAGAGTTATTTGAGAACTTGTCACAAGGCAAAAGCTGGGGTTTTCTCAAAGCGAACCCAGAACATTCCTCATTTCGAGGTTCTTGTTGCCCCTAGCAACCAGACCTCAGCTGTTGACTGATTAGACTGACCCAGAACTGGTCACATGACCCAGTCAGTACAGACTTCATATACTTTAACCTGGAAAATGGAGAAATCTGAACCCTGACCTTCTGACCTTAGATGATCCCCAGTCCTGCTGGGAACCGGTTCATGGGATATATATGTATATTATTATTATTATACATATAAATATTTACATTTGTATATTATATATACAAATTAGCCCCGCCCCTTCTTCTGATTGGCCGATATGTTATAGTCCAATATCTTTTGAATGGTTTGACATAGAGAATCCTGTGTGGTGTCATTGGACTTAGTTTTGAGTCCTTCACCTTTATTGCTGGCAAAATCAAATAATGCACACAAATGTGCAGCAGCCCGCCGTGGCACTCTCGAAATTTCTGCAAGGAAATTGTCTAGTTTTATTATTATTATTTAAATGTATTTTCAAAGCAAATAATTTTTTCGGAGGACCCAAGGCTGGGGGCGTCTTAACACCTCACTTGTATTGTTTTGTTCAAAGATATAAAACAATGTTGATGCTAATCCACCTGTTTGTTTTCCTTTTTTCCAAATGAAAATCGATAAGAGAATCGAATCGTTAAACAGAATCGAAAATGGTATCGGAAAAATCTTATCAATTCCCATCCCTAGTGTTCATGACATCATCAAACAGACGCGCCGTTAAGGGAATCGTTAGTCGGACACGACCCGCTGGAACCCCGGACTCCCATCACTCCCATCCATCATCCATCCATCATCCCTCCATCCCTCCATCCTCCTCCTGCTCCGTCGTCCTTAAACGACTGAATTATGTTGTTCCTCCTCTTCTGAATGCTAAATCCTAACGACCAGATCATCTCACTTGTTCTGCCGACAGCAGATTCATCCAGTTCCAGTGATAATGTTGCTAACAGGGAGACGTTGCTAACAGGGAGACGTGAGGATGTGGAGGGTTGATGTTGCTAACGTGCTAACGGTGAGGATGCAGAGGTTTGATCCCAGCATGCTCCGGTCCCCGGTTCCTCAGATAAAGCCATTTCCTGTGACAGCTTTGATAAGTGGAGCCACTAATAACCGTTTAGAGCTGGACGAGCCGCCGCAGGAAGACAAATTCAATTTGTTCCTGGTGACGGGCGGCAGCAGCAAAGACTGATGGATCTGACTGGAACGCTTTCCTGCTGAGCGGTTAGCGTCACCTTTGACCCCCGGCGGTGAACCGATTCCTGCAGCGTTTAGGAGAGTTAGATCCTGGAAACAGTTAGATCCTGGAAACAGCAGCGTTTAGAGAGTTAGATCCTGGAAACAGCAGCGTTTAGGAGAGTTAGATCCTGGAAACTTTGATCAGGACGAAGGAGCCGTGTAAAGGTTCCAGGCTACTGCGTTTTTATTCTCCAGACATTAGGAAGACGGATTTGTTTTAGGAAGACGGATGTGTTTGCTCGGTGTTGGGGAAACATCAGTCTTCAGAAACCTGAACTCTGTCTGCAGGAAAACTACAAGGTTTGAGATAACGAGTCTTTGTGTTTCACCGACTCAGGAACTGAGGACGTAACGTCTGCGCAGCGTCTTCCTGCTAACGGCTAATGGAGGTAGAGGACGTAGACGTAGACGTAGACGTAGACGAAAACTTAGACCTGGACGTAGACGTAGACGTAGACGTAGACGTAGACGTAGACGTAGACCAACCTGATCTCACAAAAATCTGTGAAATGCCCACGACATCTCACCACTATTTTCCGTGGTACTGTATATACACGGAAAATGGTATAATTCCGTGTGAGCACCACGGATATTGTACTATGCGAAGTCAATGGGATCCGTTGTTGTGATATATACACGGATTATTACATTATTATTATGAATATATTATTCTTTGTTATAGTGGCTAAATTATGAGTTTTTGTCACGCAAGGTACTGTTTGTTACTGTCAGTTTGTAAAAGCATGTTTTTAACGCTGTTTTAGCAGTGTTTTATTGAGGTTTTAATGGGAGCACCACGGATATAGTACTATGCAAAGTCAATGGGATCCGTCACCCGATTTGACTGCTGTCATATTATTGAATGAAGGATAAAACGATAACAATCATCCCATAGATATGGGCCAGTAGGGCCCTACTCTACCTACTAGTAGGCGCAGGAGGCTGTTATCGCCCCTTTCTCTGGCTAACCCCATGTTATTAATGCTCAGTAGCCACAGAAGTTTGTTATGTATTGTTATAGGTTTGCCTATGAGGCCTATTTCGTGTCTATTTTTGCACAGTTCACTAACGCTTTGAGCTAGGAGGCTGAAATTCCAGACTCTGTATCAGGAGGTGACTCTCATCCACTGTGCCGAGGTCCAGACCCGTGGGACCTTCGGAAGTGCCAAAGGTCACCGTGTGAGGTGCCTTTTTCGGGCCTTTTTTGTGTGTTTTTTGAATAATTCACTAACGCTTTGAGCTGTGAGGCTGATTGTTCTTTCATAACCAAAATGAGGAAAATACTTTGGCGAACAAGTCGTGCCCAGAGCGTTGTCTCGAACCCCAGTCTCCCAGACCACAGTCAACTGCACTAACCAGTCTCCCAGACCACAGTCAACTGCACTAACCAGTCTCCCAGACCACAGTCAACTGCACTAACCAGTCTCCCAGACCACAGTCAACTGCACCAACCAGTCTCCCAGACCACAGTCAACTGCACTAACCAGTCTCCCAGACCACAGTCAACTGCACTAACCAGTCTCCCAGACCACAGTCAACTGCACTAACCAGTCTCCCAGACCACAGTCAACTGCACTAACCAGTCTCCCAGACCACAGTCAACTGCACTAACCAGTCTCCCAGACCACAGTCAACTGCACTAACCAGTCTCCCAGACCACAGTCAACTGCACTAACCAGTCGGCCAAATGCTGATGTGTTGCCCAGGCGGGCAAGGCCTTATCTATCTGTGGTCGTTACACTATGTTCCAAAAAGTATTGTTTTTAATGGACAAGATCCGGCATTTTACGTTGAATTCTATTGTTCAGGTTTTAAAATTCTAGCTAAATACATAAAAAAGGGAGGTGAGGTGTGAGCTTCATAACAAAACTGTACCTACTGAGCATTAATAACATGGGGTTAGCCATAGAAAGGGGCGATAATGAGGTGTGAGCTCCATAGCAAGCATTAATAACATGGGGTTAGCCATAGAAAGGGGCGATAACAGCCTCCTGAGCCTACTAGTAAGTAGAGTAGGGCCCTACCGGCCCATATCTATGGGATGATTGTTATCGTTTTGTCCTTCATTCAATGGTTTGACAGCAGTCAAATCGGGTGATGGATCCCATTGACTTCACATAGTACTATATCCGTGGTGCTCCCATTAAAACCTCAATAAAACACTGCTAAAACAGCGTTAAAAACATGCTTTTAGAAACTGACAGTAATAAACAGTACCTTGCACGACAAAAACTCATAATTTAGCCAAAATGACAAAGAATAATATATATATAATATATATATATTATATATAATATATATAATAATAATGTGTGCTCACACGGAATTATACAATTTTCCGTGTATATACCACGGAAAATAGTGGTGAGAGGTCGTGGGCATTTCACAGATTTTTGTGAGATCAGGCTGAGATGAATGGATGACTGATCTGGTACTGGCGTTTAGATGACCAATCAGCAGATTAGATTAGTACTTGTTGAGGCAGAAACTTTAGTTGCTTAATCAGCCTTAATCAGGACAACTCTGAACCTTTGAAATTAGAAAACTGACTTTTTAAAAACTCTCCAACCTGCTGTCAATCAAACATCTGATGGAAACGCTGAAGGAAACAGATCCAGAGTGAGAAACATCCTTTAAACTAGAACTGTACTATAAATATTCATCATGCAGAGACGTCAGGGCGTCGCTGATCAGAGAAGAGCAGAGTTTGAGTAAAAGAACATCTGTAACCGTTCAGAAACTCCGACAGGCAGGAAGCTACGCCGCTAACAGTCGTAGCCCAGTTCTGTCAGCCGAGCTACATGTGCTACTTCCAATAACGCTAGGCGTCAACAACAGTTGTCAGGCGGCGCGTTGGGGGGAATTTAAACCCAGAGCTGCTTCATTATCTATAAATAAAACAGAATAAAGTTCCTCCCCAGCGAAGCGTCACTTACTTTAGGAAACTGCTTGACTGGAATCAGAACTTTCTGGCCCAGTTTCATGTTCTTGTTGATGACGACGTCGATGAACTTCTCCTCCTCCTTCCCCTCGTCTCTCTGGACTTTGTCGATCTCTGGACGGAGAAGAGAAGAAGAAGAGACGCCGTTAGGTTGAGAAACGGGAATGATGTGGTTTATCGTTGGAGACGCACCGATCGATCGGAAATCGATCGGTATCGGCCGATAATGGCCCGATCTGTTTTGATCGTCATTCTCAAAATAATATTTCAAAGTAGGGCTGGGTGGTATGGACTAAAAGTCATATCTGGATATTTTCCAGCTGAATGTTGATACTCGATATATATCCATATTTTTTCTGTGCCATAATTGGGGTTTCCCCCAAAGCATTATAGCATAGCATCTCTGTTAGCATCTCTGTTAGCTTCTCTGTTAACATCTCTGTTAGCATCTCTGTTAGCATCTCTGTTAGCTTCATTTCTTAAAAAAACAGTCAGTTTTAATACAAAGCCTCTGCACAATATCAACATGTATAAAACAAATGAAATAAAAATAAACTGCCTGCATATATAGAATAAAAATGCTTCTTGAATAAAATAAAACAAATATCCCTTTCCTGCATAACAATTAAATTAAAATACACTGTGTAATTAATACAATGTAGACAGTAACAGGCAGACTTTTCCACTGAGGTTGACAGTTGTGCAAATAACAAAACATTTGTGCAAATCTCAAATAAAACATTCAAGTCAATTTGTCACAAAATAAGCTGTATCAAAATAATTTAATTTTTTTTTTTTTTTTTTTTTAAATCGATATAAACGATATTGTCTCGTACCATATCGCGTTTGAAAATATGTCGATATATTAAAATCTCGATATATCGCCCAGCCCTACTACATAGGGTGTTTTCTTCCCCATTACCAGACAGTTTTATAGTTTTATAGCCAGTATATTTTAAGATGAACCTCACGGTTCCCCAGAACTTAGATCTCTGAAGAGAATCTCAGTGTTTATCAGGTCACTTCTATCAACGTTTCTGAGCACAAAGCAGCGTTTTTAATGACTAGTTGAATCAGTTTCTGCTGGTGAAACTCTGAATGAGAGACGGGACAGAAACTCCGACCGGGGCCTCGTTTCTCCTTTCAGAGACAGACTTTGATGAATCCAGAGACGTAACCTTGAACGTTCAATCAGACGGATAACATCAGTGTTTCAGCGCCGGGGAAACGTTTGTGCAGAGAGGGCAGCGCTAACGCTAACGCTCCGGGCTAAAAGCCCGGCACAAGAAAGGGTGAGACAGAGGTCAAAACTCCATCTCCCATTTATTCCTCCTGAGCGAAAGGATTTTCAAATAGGAAACAAAAACACCATCAGATTAGAGTGAGAGCAACATCACAAAGAAAGCCCGGGCTCCTCCGGTTCCTCCGGTTCAGGGTTTCTGACGACGTGATGCTTTTGACTAAGTGAAATGAACATTTTTCAAATAGGAAACCAAAACAACATCAGATTAGAGCGAGAGATGATACACTGGATCTTCAAAAAGCAGGATATTAATTATGATCACATACTTCGCTAAGAAATGTAGACTTTTACTTTGGAAAGATGATTCCCCTCCAACTTTCAAGTTCTTTTTGGATCAAATGTCAGTTTTTTAACCATTTGAAAAATGAACTTTGGAAAAATACAACTGTGGTCAAATCCTTCAAGAATTTTGGTCTCCATTATTTTCAAAACTGGAGAACTTTTCTAAGGGGGATCAATGAGTATCTCTATTTTCAAACTATATATAGTTTATTGATATTGCTGTTGATGCCATTTAAAAAAAGAATTTAATTTAATTTTTATATATATATATATATATATATATATATATATATATATATATATATATATATATATATATATATATATATATATATGTAGCTGAGCGTACTGGGTTCGCCTGTACGGTAGGTGTAATCCTAGACTTATAATCGGGACAGGAGCCGAGAAAGTGGATTCGGTAACCACCGCTTCTTTATTTCCTCCTCCACACTCAAAACAGGAACAGGATGAAAGACGTCACAGCCGTACGGCAACTCAGGCAGGGCAAAATACTCCCCCTCCTTCAATAACACAATCCCCTTTTGAGCCAACACTAAACAGTTTGCTACATATATATATATATTTAATTTTTCAATGTATGATTTGTTTTTTTGTTTTTTGTTTTCCCCTGGGCAATTATGGGGAGGGTAAAGAAAAAGAAAATGTGGGTAAAGTAGAAATTGTGAATGTGAAAATGCGAATTGTGAAAATAATTGTGAAATAAAAAGATGCCTTCTTGGCCAGGACCCCCTTGCAAAAGAGATTTTAATCTCAATGGGATTATTCCTGGATAAATAAAGGTTAAATAAAAAAAATAAAAAAGATATTAAAAAAAACAACAAAAAAAGATTAGAGCGAGAGCAACATCACAAAGCCTGGACTGCTCCGGTTGCTCCGGTTGCTCCGGTTCCTCCGGTACAGCGTTTCTGACGACGGCTTCAGAAAAGGAGACGTGACGCTTTTGACTGAAGTGAAATAAACATTTTTTAATTTGAAAACACAGCATGAAGAAAATGTTCCACATTTTTCAATTAAAGGGATCTGAACATTTGGAGCCAGAAAACAAGGAAGTCAGAAAAACGAGTGAAGCTTCTGAACAAAGCGCCGCGGCAGAAACATTAGCTGGGTGTAATTAAAACCTTTGATCGGAGTTTTAAGCAGGATAAAAGTATCAGAGAGAGGGAGAGATATCTTAAAGCCTCTTTTATCCCGGAGGGAGAAGAGAGAGCAGACGCTGAGGAAAAACATTAATATTAATGCTAAGTCTCCTAGCAACACTAGCAACACTAGCAACATGTCAGGACGGCCTCGTCCTCCGAGCCCACGGTTCCAATAAATAAATGTATATATAATAAATATGTATTGGAGGTTCCAGATACAGATTTATATTTCTGAGGTTTGTCGTGTTGGTTTTGTTTATTTAAAACCACCTTTGTAACTATAAATCTATCACCACATTCAGTCTTTGGAGACAAATCCCTGCTGTAAAAGATACTAAATACTAAACTACAACAATTAAATTTAATTGATCCTTCTTTCTTTCTTTCTTTCTTTCTTTCTTTCTTTCTTTCTTTCTTTCTTTCTTTCTTTCTTTCTTTCTTTCTTTCTTTCTTTCTTTCTTTCTTTCTTTCTTTCTTTCTTTCTTTCTTTCTTTCTTTCTTTCTTTCTTTCTTTCTTTCTTTAAAAGAATCCCCATGAGCTAACGCCAAAACTAGCTAGTCTTCCTGAAGTCCAGACAATAAAGTACAAAAAAATAAGTCTACACTTCTTCCTACTCCTTTTTGCCCATGTAAATTAAGATATTAAGTGTTAAAGTATGAAATTATTTGCTTTGTTTTGTTTTCTTATCTTCTCTTTTAACTGTTGTCTTTTACATGTACAAAATAAAAATCAAATCGAATCAAATCAAAAGCAAACGTACAATCTTGTTAGGATTTTATGAAATTGTTTAAGAGTTTGAAGGGTTTTTACACTGGTGTTTTTTCTGTATTTGCAGGGTCGACTCCTGTTTTATGACTACGCTGTTAAATAGAGTTTCTTTGGGTGAAGACAATTAAGATAAACAGCTGTTTTAACACTGATGGGTCTAATCCATTATCTGGCATGACATCTTAAGTAGGAAGTAAAAAGGGACATTATTATTATTATTATTATATATGGCTGAAGGTCTGACATGTTTGGCAGATGAGGTTTACGACAAAGAACTCCTCCCTTTTTAGTATAATTACGACTGGATTAGTAGATATCCCAGCTGGTCCTGGTACCCTGAAGGAGCTTGTGGTCCTGGTACCCCGGGGGGGGAAATCATCACCGGCCGGTCGGGGGGCGAGAGGGCAACTTCCCTGGAGCTGGACGGTAGAACCAGCAGGCCAGCGAGTTGGCTAGCGGGTTTGTCTGAATGGTGAGTCTTTGTGAGGATGAAAGGAAGTGGCAGCGTGAGGCGGCAGCTCCTCCAGCTCCGTCATTATCATCCTCCGCCGGAATAAAAGCCATGAAACTCGCATCAGTGACACGACACAAAGCCCTGCTGCGTCTGCCTCAGATTCCTCTCTGTCTGAGGGACGGAACATCAAGCTGTAGTGAACGTTGGAAACCTCCATCAGACGCTCCGCAGGCGCCGCTGACGCTAGCAGGGCTTTATGGAAATCATCCGTCACCAACACACGCTGAACTCCTGCAGCGAGAGAAACAACGACGGGACTCAGCGGTTCCTGACGACTTTCCTGACGCCTCCAGAGGAAATATATCCAGTTGAAATGTGAATGAAGTGAAGGATTCAGACTCCAGAGGGTTTTACTAGAGGCTTTAACCGACTCCACGTTTGACAGATTCATGTAGAAAAGCATTAAAACAATCACTGGATCAGAGAGTCTTAGAATGAGACAAACTCAACCTCAGATAAATGTGACTTTGTTCACTTCACCTCTATTTACACAAAGATCCTACGGGCAATACCAAGTATCCCCTCCATTCAGCAGCTTCTACTTCCTCCCTCGGCAGCAGGAACCATCAACAACGTTAAAACCACGATGCAACAATGTTATTATTCAACAACATTACGATGATGCAACAATGTTACAACGATCTCAGCCCCCAGAACCTCCTCTAACCACCGCTGCAGAATCCGGTTGTGCAGGAAACTTTGGGAGCGTCAGCTTCTCCTGCCAGAGCTGGAAACTCTGGATGCAAAACACCGGATCCTGCATTGTGGGAGTGAGAGGGGCAGGGTAACGGCCCGGTCAGGGTAACGGCCCCTTTTGGGCGGGGGAGAGGTTTGTCCGTCAAGACTCCTCTCCCTGGCCCTGCACCCCAACCTGGGACTTGCTGATTGGGCCGGAGTTTCGGGAGCTGCGTGCTGGCCTGCGGTCCCCACCCCCGGTCATCCCGTTGCTGCTTCCACCTGCCTGCTGTGCTGCTGACGTCCCTGACCCACCAGTCTGGCCCTCGGCAGGAGGGTCCCCCCTTATGATCCTGGTCCTGCTCAAGGTTTCTTCCTCCTAAAGGGGAGTTTTTCTTGCCACTGTTTGGCTTAAGGTTTTTCTCCCACTATGGGAGTTTTTACCTGCCATTGTTTATGTAATAACTGCTTTTTTTTAATTTTTTTTTTTTCAAAAACGGCCCATAGCGCAAGACGTGGTTCCCCCGGGAACTCGACGTGGTTCCCCCGGGAACTAACCGCATAACTTACCGGCTAAGGCTGAGTTCAGAAACATAAGAAAGAAAGAAAGAAAGAAAGAAAGAAAGAAAGAAAGAAAGAAAGAAAGAAAGAAAGAAAGAAAGAAAGAAAGAAAGAAAGAAAGAAAGAAAGAAAGAAAGAAAGAAAGAAAGAAAGAAAGAAAGAAAGAAAGAAAGAAAACATTACAAACTCAGTATTTTATTCATTCTGTCCTCGTCGGCTCCACACGGCTGATAAATTGTTGCCTTAAAGTCGGAACATTTCATAAATCAACAGTTATTGAACAGCGTTCTCAAAGCCTGGGAATTACTTGGAGAGAACGAAACTACAGAGTTAAAAGCAGAGTTGCACTAAACTGCAGAAAACGCCCCGTTTTTCCATCCAGTTTATGGAATTCTGTCTACTCTTAAATGTTTTCTGTCATTACGTGTCGTGACTGTCTGTCCTCCAGGTGAATTATTAAAAAACTCAAAAGTATCAAACTATAATAAACTGAATCAAATCAAACAGTCACTGAAACACAGAGGGAGTGAATTTACGCAGGATAAACAGTCCTGTCCAGGCAAAAAATAACGTTTCTTGAGGTTTATTCCATTGTTGTACCTTCAAAATAAAAGCATGGTAAAGTGCCAATATAAATGTAATCAATACTAAATATCATAAACAAGCTAAAGGTGTGTTCCCAAAACTAAACCACAAAAACTAACTAAATAATAAATTATTAAATAATGCAAAAGTGACAAATAGCTCCAACATTAAGCATTGCACAGATTTAAACTGCATTTACAGTTTATAAAGCTCTTATTACAGTTTATAACTCTCTTCTGGCCGACCGGTGGCTCCACAACGGGACGCTAGCCAGCGCTAACTCCATCAGGAGAGGCTCCTCTAAAGCAGCTCAGTGATTATTCCTCCCGGTTAAAATTCATAAGCCGGGTAGATTTTACAGGATTATGAGAAACGAGGCGAACAGAAGCAACTGGGTCATTAAGTCCAGAAACTTCCTGTTGAGGAGATCACAGGTGCATGCTGGGACATTCTTGCTCTGTTACTGGAGATGCAGAAATGTAAGAGGAACAGACGGAATAATAATAATAATAATAATAATAATTAAAGCTGCAACGGGCCCTTGGTCACGTTCAGGCTGCAGTGGAAGCTTGCATATATATCAAACCATTCAAAAGAACTATCAGATATCAACCAATCAGAAAAAGGGGCGGGGCTAATTTGCACCAATTATGTTCAAGGACTCAAAACCGAGTCCGATGACACCACCATGACTCTTTATGTCAAACTATTCAAAAGTTATGGCAGAAAGTAGGAACTATCAAATATGGACCAATCAGATGAAGGGGGGGGCGCGCTTTTTGGCGTCTAGCGTCGCCACGGTAACACTTTTGACTGAGAAAAGTAATGCGTGTTGTCGCAGGATGGAGACGAACATTTTGATGTATAACACACCTGGGTGCACGTTACGGTTCGGGCCGTATTAACTGCCGAAGGAATGGCATAAATTGCGCCAAAATTAGAAAGAAAGAAAGAAAGAAAGAAAAAAAGAAAGAAAGAAAGAACGAAAGAAAGAAAGAAAGAAAGAAAGAAAGAAAGAAAGAAAGAAAGAAAGAAAGAAAGAAAGAAAGAAAGAAAGAAAAAGAAAGAAAGAAATTACACAATTAATTGAAAATGGCCGACTTCCTGTTGGGTTTCGGCCATGGCTTGCTTTCTTTCAGAAAGAAAGAAAGAAAGAAAGAAAGAAAAGTACTGACTGGAACTCTGGAACTAAATATACAGAAACTAAAAGCACATTTCTGTCCGTCAGTTAATCAAATAAAGTACAAGTTTATGTTTATCTGCAGCTTCATCAGCCGACGGCTCCGTTCAGTAAAACCGCCGTCTTTTATTGAGTTTGTCGTCAGATGTCGGGGTTTATTAGTTTCCTGAATGCAACATTTCCAATCATGAAAACCAGAATAAACGTCCCGTTTCCAGTATTTGATGGTTTGTTTGTGAGCGTTATCGTTTGGCCACAACGAGCTCTCGCTGTGTTTCCTTTCAGAAATAATTGAACTGGAAATAAAAGAGCGTCTTTCTCTTTCTCTTCTGGTCCCACAATAAAATCATTTTAGTCTAAACAGAATGGTAATCTCAGGTCATCGTGTATAACGGCTCTGCCGTCGTTCCAGCAGAACGACTCATTATTCAGTTCTGTTGCAGTCGGGGTCAAACGGGAGAAAAGCTGCGACAGAAATGTCACGTTATTACGACTCTCTCCGTCTGCAGGACGACACGCTGCTGGAAACCCTGCAGAACGGCTCGGAAGACTGGAATAATCACTAAAACTGGAATAATCACTGAATAAAACTGGAATAATCACTGAAGAAAACTGGAATAATCTCTGAAGAAAACTGGAATAATCACTGAAACTGGAATAATCTCTAAAACTGGAATAATCACTAAAACTGGAATAATCTCTGAAACTGGAATAATCACTGAAACTGGAATAATCACTAAAACTGGAATAATCACTAAAACTGGAATAATCACTGAAACTGGAATAATCTCTAAAACTGGAATAATCACTGAAACTGGAATAATCACTGAAACTGGAATAATCACTAAAACTGGAATAATCACTGAAACTGGAATAATCTCTAAAACTGGAATAATCACTAAAACTGGAATAATCACTAAAACTGGAATAATCACTGAAGAAAACTGGAATAATAAGATAAGAAATCCTTTAATAGTCCCCCGGAGGGGAAATTTCCAATTTCTAATCACTAAAACTGGAATAATCTCTGAAGAAAACTGGAATAATCACTGAAACTGGAATAATCACTAAAACTGGAATAATCACTGAAGAAAACTGGAATAATCACTAAAACTGGAATAATCACTGAAACTGGAATAATCTCTAAAACTGGAATAATCACTGAAACTGGAATAATCACTGAAACTGGAATAATCACTAAAACTGGAATAATCACTGAAACTGGAATAATCTCTAAAACTGGAATAATCACTAAAACTGGAATAATCACTAAAACTGGAATAATCACTGAAGAAAACTGGAATAATAAGATAAGAAATCCTTTAATAGTCCCCCGGAGGGGAAATTTCCAATTTCTAATCACTAAAACTGGAATAATCTCTGAAGAAAACTGGAATAATCACTGAAACTGGAATAATCACTAAAACTGGAATAATCACTGAAGAAAACTGGAATAATCACTAAAACTGGAATAATCTCTGAATAAAACTGGAATAATCACTGAAACTGGAATAATCACTGAATAAAACTGGAATAATCACTAAAACTGGAATAATCTCTGAAGAAAACTGGAATAATCACTGAAACTGGAATAATCACTAAAACTGGAATAATCTCTGAAGAAAACTGGAATAATCACTGAAACTGGAATAATCACTAAAACTGGAATAATCTCTGGAGAAAACTGGAATAATCACTAAAACTGGAATAATCTCTCTGAAGAAAACTGGAATAATCTGCAGAAAACTGGAATAATCTCTCTGAAGAAAACTGGAATAATCACTAAAACTGGAATAATCTCTGAAGAGAGAGGAAGGGAAGAAGCACCAACACAGCCCGGGGTACCAGGACCAGCTCCTTCAGGGTACGAGGACCCTGTATATAATATATATATATAACATATAATAATGTAATGTAACCAAAATAAACCGTTTGTTCGTTCTGTCCTTCGTTCATTTCAGTCATTTACGCTGCAGATTAATGATGTTTTATCATTTTCCTCTGACATGCTGGCGTGGAACGCCGCGGTGCCCATGAGCAACACTCAAATACAAGCATCTTTATTACTGAAACATTTAAGCTTCTGGTCGGCGGGAGGAGATTGTGAAGCTGAAAACAGACGCAGTAAAGTCTGCAGTTCCTCTCCAGCAGAGACAGAAACAGATGATATCTGGATCAAATATCTGGATCAGATCCAGCCACGCTGGACTCTCTCTCAGCTCCGAGTTCCCGACTGACTCATCAGGAATAAAACCAGATAAAAAAAACAACCACAGCAGCAGCAGCAAGAATCATTCAAGCTAAAATATCACTTTATTCAGCAGCCGTATCATATCAATAATATCAATACTCAGTATCGATTCCCAAAACCAGGATATCAGAATCAGAAAGAGGAAAAAGGAACAAACACGTCCGACTTTAATCACCAGCGTCTGCAAGAGCTGAGACTCTTAGAAAGAAATCTACATTAAAACACGTCTAAATAGGTTTTTATTCACCAATTACTGACATGTATATATATATATATATATATATATATATATATATATATATATATATATATATAACATATCATAACATAACAATATAACATAAAGATATAAAACTGCAATTTTTTTGTGAAGTGAAGTGGAACGAAATGTATTGGATATTTCAAACTTTTTTAACAAATAAAAAACTGAAAAATTGGGCGTCCTTGACCATAATTGGTGAAAATCAGCCCCGCCCCTTCTTCTGATTGGTTGTCCCTATTTCAAGGACTCAATACTGAGTCCGATGACACCACCCACGACTCTTTATGTCAAACCTTTCAAAAGTTATGGCAGAGAAAAGTATTCTAGGGGGCGCTGTTGAGCCGTTAGGCAACAAAAAAAGAAGAAAAAAGAAAAAAAAAAAAAATTGGGCGTGCAAAATTATTCAGCCGCCTTAAGTGAATACTTTGTAGCGCCACCTTTTGCTGCGATTCCAGCGGTAAGTGGCTTGGGGTTTGTCTCCATCAGCAGTATATATATATATATATATATATATATATATATATATATATATATATATATATATATGGATAGAAAGGTCTTTGTTCAGGTGGAGATAAAGGTTCAGATGGATTTGGTGTTTGACTTTGTCTCCCTGAGCGTCGCCTGACAGACGGACAGACGGTGAGGGTTCCAGCAGGACGCTGATATCTTGGCTCAGGTGTGGTGTGTGATGTGTTGAGTGTTACACACTCAGAGATCACGGAGTCGAGGCTCCGACCCTCCCAGCCCTCCAAACCCTCCCAACCCCCCCAACAGACCCGCCAGCTCTTCAGAAACAGCAGCGTCTCGCCTCGCTAACGTCCTGAAGTCTCAATTCCTCCTCTCTCCTCTCCTCTCCTCCTCCTCCTCCTCATCTCCTCCTCCTCCTCCTCTCATCTCTCCTCCGCCTCCTCAAGGTCAGGCTGACGGCAGGATTCGTCTCGCCCTCTAATCCTGAGATTACATCCTCGGAGGCCGGACAAAGCCCTGTTCCCCCCCCGTCCTCCCCGTCCCCCCCGTTAGCCTCCGCGGCGCTGCGGCGAGCTAACGGGCCAGAACCTGCTCTCCGCGGCGGCTAACGGGCCAGAACCGGCTTACAGCGGGAGATAATGTCCCCGGATTAAAAGCCTCGAGTGGAGACGGTGAATATCTGGCTGCTGGAGCGTCGCTGATACACACACAAGCTAATACACACAACACACACACACACACACACACACACACACACACACACACACACCACACCAAACACACACCAGCTAACACACACTAACACACACACACAGCCACAAACACACCAAACACACACACACACACACACACACACACCCACCAAACACACACCAGCTAACACACACTAACACACACACACAGCCACAAACACACACACACACACACACACACACACACACACACACACACACACACACCCACCAAACACACACCAGCTAACACACACTAACACACACACACAGCCACAAACACACCAAACACACACACACACACACAGCCACTAACACACACCAGCCACACGCACACTCCAACACACACCCACCAAACACACACCTCTAGAAGAGGGTTTGTGGTCCAAATCCTGCAGGCTCAAGGGCAACGGCTGCAGCGATAGGAAATAAAACAGAGAACTGGATGACTGGATGCTGAACTCGGCCCAGGGGGACCCGGATCAAACTAGGATCAGACCCGGGTCGGACCCGGATCAGACCTGGGTCGGACCCGGATCAGACCTGGGTCGGACCCTTCTACCCATCTCTGGTCTGGACCCAGGACTGGAGTACCAGGTTTCTGGAGACCTGCCTGGTCCTCTAGACCCCTGGTACTCCAGGTGTACCGGGTCACCTGGGCTCATGCACGTCCATTTGCTTCCCAACATTTGAGAAGATTCTACCTCATGAAAGAAACACGTTATCACTGTCGCTCACGTCACAGGGAGCTGTAGCTAAATTACATCTGTAAGCTCCTCCCACCCTGCCTAAGCTCCTCCCAGCTAGGAAATCCAGAGTTCTGACCACGATACGCAACACAGTCAATAAGGACCTTATGACAATAATATGTGCAGATTTCATTGTGATTGGATGAACGAAACAGGAATTACAGCACATAATTTGATGAAAAATGTATACCTGACCAAAAGGTGGCGCTATGGAGTTCATCCAAGATTGTCATATCCACTTGCCTGATTAAATGTACAGATTCTGGGTCAAATTGGACAAATTATGTGCAAGTTGCAACAACTTTTATGTTCATGGTGAGACACTGAACTTTGCCTCCCTCTCACGGCGACGCCTTTTAATTAAAAATGACAGTTTTCACCGTCAGTCATTGTCAATGTCTTACCTACAATACACTCATCTGGCTTGGAGCACGGATGACAATTCCTGGTGCCAACAGGTCTAACCTTTATAACCTTTATAGACTTTATAACCTTTAAAACCTTTATAACCTTTATAACCTTTATAACCACAACTCACACTTACAAACAACAAAACAGCAAAGAAAACCGATGATAATGTCCAAGAACAGCACTGGTGAAACTGCAAACACTAACTTTACAAAGTTCCTCTTCAGACTGGATAAACATGTAACTTTACAAAGTTCCTTTTCAGACACGACAAACACTAACTTTACAAAGTTCCTCTTCAGACTGGATAAAGAGTAAAAGCAGCGATTCCTCTGACGTGAACGTCGTCAGAGTCGACAGATTGAACAGATTGAACAGGTCGTGTCATACAAATATCTAGGAGTCCAGGTGGACAATCAGCTCAAATGGAATGTCCACGTGGACTACCTGTGTGCAAAGTTGGCACAGCGCTTACACTTTCTTCGTAGGCTCAGGCTATTCGGTGTAAGCAAAGGAGTCATGTCCACATTCTATGATGCTGTCCTTGGCAGCATCATTAGATACGGCATGGCAGCCTGGTATGGGACGTTGTCAGTCCAGCTCAAATCTAGAATAGCTAAAATGCAAAAAACAGCCATGAAGGTAATCGGTAGGAAAGACTCTCCGTCACTCCAGGCAACTCTCGAGAAAACGGTTGTCAGCCTGGCAAATAGAATACTGTCCGACCCTTCACATATTTTATATCCCGAGTATGAGCTGCTACCCTCGGCTAGGCGCTAGCGAGCCGCTGCAGGTATAATCGTTATAAAATGTCCTTCCTACCTACTTCAATTGCCCTTTTGAACAAAAAATAGGGCCTTTTGTATGCTGTGTTGGGGGTTGTGCCTGTGTTCCCTCAGCTCCATGTTCCCCCACTGTCCAACCCCTACCTAATCCCCCTCCCTCCTCACTCTTACCCCCTCCCAACCCCTCACCCTTCCTACCGAGTGGGGGGGCATGGAGCGGGGGTGCATAGGGGCAGCCCCTAGTACTGTACTTTTTGTATCTGTGTGTTTTGCACTACTGTACTTTTGTACGATGATTTACTACTTGGATTTTGATTGTTGATCTTTTGATAGTACTCTTGTATGATGATTTATAACTGGGGTTTTTATTGTTGATCTTTTGATAGTACTTGAATTTTTACAATGATGAACTGTGAACTGCCGAAATGCTGTTGTTGATTGTTTGTCTCATGTTTTAAAAAGACGCTGTATGCACTTTGGCACCTTTGCCCAAAACAAATTTCCCCTCGGGGATAATAAAGTATATCTCATATATCCTCTCATCTCAGTTTCACCACCAAACTGGTAGAAACTCTGCAGAAAGTGAAGACGATCAAACTGATCAAACTGATCAAACTGCTGAATGTGGGATGAGCTCAGCGCTAAAGTAGGCTAATAATATTCCTCGTATCCATAATTCACCACGTTTCCTGTTATGAAATATTCTGTTTTCACACAATAGAGTCAGACTGTGGAGTTTTTCCCTCCAGCAGCTGGACTGGAACCCAAACATCTATCATTCATCTAAGATTCATGACGGGATCAGAGACACGAGCTGGAGACGCCCGTCAAAGCATCGTTTCCATGGTGACGCCTGGACACGCCCCCCGTGACATCACCGGGGTTTTCAGTCACATGACCTGATGTTATTTATTATATGGATAACTTACATCCTAAATATTCAAATATTCTCAACCTGGTGATTATTTTGGGTAAATATCAAGTTCACACTTGTAAGGGGAGATACTTCCTCCTTTACTATATTTTTACTTTTTTTTTTACCAACTTCTTTAAATCTATGAAGAAGATTGATAATATGAATGAATTTCCTAATATTTCCTAATTTTATATCTTTTTCACCCTGCTTTGATCTGTACATTCTTTGTGCTAAATAAAATTAAAAAGAAACACAAAAAAAATAAATCAGTCACATGACCCAAGGGTTTTTTATTAGGGCTGTCAAACGATTCATTTTTAAATCACGATTAATCCATGTTGTCCATAGTTTAATTAATCGCATATTAATCGCACATTTATTAACACATTTTTTGCTGTTCTAAATGACTTAATTAAGGTTTTTTTTCACTGTTTTTAATACTGTTAACAACATGAGAAAGGGCAAATATGCTGCTTTATGTTAATGTTTATTCAACTTTCCACAAAAAAAGCTTTTGACCTGAATATAACATTCATTCATAAATACAAATTTCGACTTCATTCTTGAAATTGTTCTTCAACATTAATTTTCGACATTTCGACTTTTTTCTTGAAGTGCATAATAAAAACAAATATTTTTCTCCTGCCTGGCCCTGATTCTGTTCTGCAGCCGTTAGCGAGAAGCATTAGCTTCAGCAGCTTCAGCAGCTTCAGCTGTAGAACTGCAGACGGGGGATAGATATTTATATATATTTATATATATTTATATAAATATATATATCTCGGGGGTAACGGGCCGTGAAGAATCACACCGGGCCGAACCACCGGCCGACTAGAGCGAGTAGAGCGAGACGCTCACAACGTAAACGTCTTGATTAAACTTCTCCAAACGTCTGAGGAAGATTCTTCTTAATCTGAGGAGCGAGACGGAGGACGAGTCTCGGAGAGAGAAACTCTTCTCCTACTGTTTCTGCTCAGATAAACTTCTACGACTGAACAAACACCATGTTTTAATTCCACGTTTAGAGAAGTGAAGATGTTAAACTCCATGAGCTGAATAGAATAAAATAGAATAGAATAGAATAGATCTTTATTGTGACCAGGTACAACCAAATTAAAAGAGTTCTTTAATAATAACTCGTGGCCACGCATTAATAACTCGTAGCCACGCATTAATAACTCGTGGCCACGCATTAATAACTCGTGGCCACGCATTAATAACTCGTGGCCACGCATTAATAACTTGTGGCCACGCATTAATAACTCGTGGCCACACATTAATAACTCATAGCCACGCATTAATAACTCGTAGCCACGCATTAATAACTCGTAGCCACGCATTAATAACTCGTAGCCACGCATTAATAACTCGTGGCCACACATTAATAACTCGTAGCCACGCATTAATAACTCGTAGCCACGCATTAATAACTCGTGGCCACACATTAATAACTCATAGCCACACATTAATAACTCGTAGCCACGCATTAATAACTCGTGGCCACGCATTAATAACTCGTGGCCACGCATTAATAACTCGTAGCCACGCATTAATAACTCGTGGCCACGCATTAATAACTCGTGGCCACGCATTAATAACTCATAGCCACACATTAATAACTCGTAGCCACACATTAATAACTCGTAGCCACGCATTAATAACTCGTGGCCACACATTAATAACTCGTGGCCACGCATAAATAACTCATAGCCACACATTAATAACTCGTAGCCACACATTAATAACTCGTAGCCACGCATTAATAACTCGTGGCCACGCATTAATAACTCATAGCCACACATTAATAACTCGTGGCCACGCATTAATAACTCGTGGCCACGCATTAATAACTCGTAGCCACGCATTAATAACTCGTGGCCACGCATTAATAACTCGTGGCCACGCATTAATAACTCATAGCCACACATTAATAACTCGTAGCCACACATTAATAACTCGTAGCCACGCATTAATAACTCGTGGCCACGCATTAATAACTCGTGGCCACGCATTAATAACTCGTGGCCACACATTAATAACTCATAGCCACACATTAATAACTCGTAGCCACGCATTAATAACTCGTGGCCACGCATTAATAACTCGTAGCCACGCATTAATAACTCGTGGCCACGCATTAATAACTCGTGGCCACACATTAATAACTCGTGGCCACACATTAATAACTCGTGGCCACACATTAATAACTCGTGGCCACGCATTAATAACTCGTGGCCACACATTAATAACTTGTGGCCACACATTAATAACTCGTGGCCACACATTAATAACTCGTGGCCACGCATTAATAACTCGTGGCCACACATTAATAACTCGTGGCCACACATTAATAACTCGTGGCCACGCATTAATAACTTGTAGCCACGCATTAATAACTCGTGGCCACGCATTAATAACTCGTGGCCACGCATTAATAACTCGTGGCCACGCATTAATAACTCGTAGCCACGCATTAATAACTCGTAGCCACGCATTAATAACTCGTGGCCACGCATTAATAACTCGTGGCCACACATTAATAACTCGTGGCCACGCATTAATAACTCGTGGCCACGCATTAATAACTCGTGGCCACACATTAATAACTCGTAGCCACGCATTAATAACTCGTGGCCACGCATTAATAACTCGTGGCCACGCATTAATAACTCGTGGCCACACATTAATAACTCGTAGCCACACATTAATAACTCGTGGCCACGCATTAATAACTCGTGGCCACGCATTAATAACTCGTTGCCACGCATTAATAACTCGTGACCATGCATTAATAACTCGTGGCCACGCATTAATAACTCGTGACCACACATTAATAACTCGTGGCCACGCATTAATAACTCGTAGCCACGCATTAATAACTCGTGGCCACACATTAATAACTCGTAGCCACGCATTAATAACTCGTAGCCACGCATTAATAACTTGTGGCCACGCATTAATAACTCGTGGCCACGCATTAATAACTCGTAGCCACACATTAATAACTCGTAGCCACACATTAATAACTCGTAGCCACGCATTAATAACTCGTAGCCACGCATTAATAACTCGTGGCCACACATTAATAACTCATAGCCACGCATTAATAACTCGTAGCCACGCATTAATAACTCGTAGCCACGCATTAATAACTCGTAGCCACGCATTAATAACTCGTGGCCACACATTAATAACTCGTAGCCACGCATTAATAACTCGTAGCCACGCATTAATAACTCGTGGCCACACATTAATAACTCATAGCCACACATTAATAACTCGTAGCCACGCATTAATAACTCGTGGCCACGCATTAATAACTCGTGGCCACGCATTAATAACTCGTAGCCACGCATTAATAACTCGTGGCCACGCATTAATAACTCGTGGCCACGCATTAATAACTCATAGCCACACATTAATAACTCGTAGCCACACATTAATAACTCGTAGCCACGCATTAATAACTCGTGGCCACACATTAATAACTCGTGGCCACGCATAAATAACTCATAGCCACACATTAATAACTCGTAGCCACACATTAATAACTCGTAGCCACGCATTAATAACTCGTGGCCACGCATTAATAACTCATAGCCACACATTAATAACTCGTGGCCACGCATTAATAACTCGTGGCCACGCATTAATAACTCGTAGCCACGCATTAATAACTCGTGGCCACGCATTAATAACTCGTGGCCACGCATTAATAACTCATAGCCACACATTAATAACTCGTAGCCACACATTAATAACTCGTAGCCACGCATTAATAACTCGTGGCCACGCATTAATAACTCGTGGCCACGCATTAATAACTCGTGGCCACACATTAATAACTCATAGCCACACATTAATAACTCGTAGCCACGCATTAATAACTCGTGGCCACGCATTAATAACTCGTAGCCACGCATTAATAACTCGTGGCCACGCATTAATAACTCGTGGCCACACATTAATAACTCGTGGCCACACATTAATAACTCGTGGCCACACATTAATAACTCGTGGCCACGCATTAATAACTCGTGGCCACACATTAATAACTTGTGGCCACACATTAATAACTCGTGGCCACACATTAATAACTCGTGGCCACGCATTAATAACTCGTGGCCACACATTAATAACTCGTGGCCACACATTAATAACTCGTGGCCACGCATTAATAACTTGTAGCCACGCATTAATAACTCGTGGCCACGCATTAATAACTCGTGGCCACGCATTAATAACTCGTGGCCACGCATTAATAACTCGTAGCCACGCATTAATAACTCGTAGCCACGCATTAATAACTCGTGGCCACGCATTAATAACTCGTGGCCACACATTAATAACTCGTGGCCACGCATTAATAACTCGTGGCCACGCATTAATAACTCGTGGCCACACATTAATAACTCGTAGCCACGCATTAATAACTCGTGGCCACGCATTAATAACTCGTGGCCACGCATTAATAACTCGTGGCCACACATTAATAACTCGTAGCCACACATTAATAACTCGTGGCCACGCATTAATAACTCGTGGCCACGCATTAATAACTCGTTGCCACGCATTAATAACTCGTGACCATGCATTAATAACTCGTGGCCACGCATTAATAACTCGTGGCCACACATTAATAACTCGTGGCCACGCATTAATAACTCGTAGCCACGCATTAATAACTCGTGGCCACACATTAATAACTCGTAGCCACGCATTAATAACTCGTAGCCACGCATTAATAACTTGTGGCCACGCATTAATAACTCGTGGCCACGCATTAATAACTCGTGGCCACACATTAATAACTCGTGGCCACACATTAATAACTCGTGGCCACGCATTAATAACTCGTTGCCACGCATTAATAACTCGTAGCCACGCATTAATAACTTGTGGCCACGCATTAATAACTCGTAGCCACGCATTAATAACTTGTGGCCACGCATTAATAACTCGTGGCCACGCATTAATAACTCGTGGCCACGCATTAATAACTCGTAGCCACGCATTAATAACTCGTGGCCACGCATTAATAACTCGTGGCCACACATTAATAACTCGTGGCCACACATTAATAACTCGTGGCCACGCATTAATAACTCGTGGCCACGCATTAATAACTCGTTGCCACACATTAATAACTCGTGGCCACGCATTATTAACTCGTGGCCACACATTAATAACTCGTTGCCACACATTAATAACTCGTGGCCACGCATTAATAACTCGTGGCCATGCATTAATAACTCGTGGCCACGCATTAATAACTCGTGGCCACGCATTAATAACTCGTAGCCACGCATTAATAACTCGTGGCCACGCATTAATAACTCATAGCCACGCATTAATAACTCGTGGCCACGCATTAATAACTCGTGGCCACGCATTAATAACTCGTGGCCACAAGCTCTTTAATATAAATAGACTATAATTACCGTTATTAATGATGAATAACCTTAATCCCACCAAGGAAGTTGCATCCACGACATCCAGAACTTCCTTGGTGGGATTAAGGTTATTCATCATTAATAACTAATTATAGTCCATTTATATTAATGAGCTCGTGGCCACGAGTTATTATCGTTATTACGTCTGGATGAAGAAATCAAACGAAGCTCTAACTCTATACAGTTTAAAAACACCTACAAGAAAACAATTCTGGACAAATATAAAAATAAGGACCTCTAATGAACTCAATCTACCCTCTGTATGTATTTCTTTAATTATTATTCTGTTCCTTATGCGTTCAATTTCTGAGTTTAGGATATTGTAGGAGGCTAGTTTAATTATGCCTTGATCTTTGGTTATTCATTGTTTGTGTTGTATTTATTTATTTTTGTTATTTTGTCTTTTCTTTCTTTTCTTATTTTATTTTATTTCAATTTTTATATTTTTTTTCTATGGCATATATGATCTGATATTGTGAGGAAGGGCCAGGACTAAACCAGCGTTATTCTGTTTCCTCCTGTTTCCTCCTGCTTCCTCCTGCTTCCTCCTGTTTCCTCCTGTTTCCTCCTGTTTCCTCCTGTTTCCTCCTGTTTCCTCCTGCTTCCTCCTGCTTCCTCCTGTTTCCTCCTGTTTCCTCCTGTTTCCTCCTGTTTCCTCCTGCTTCCTCCTGCTTCCTCCTGCTTCCTCCTGTTTCCTCCTGTTTCCTCCTGTTTCCTCCTGCTTCCTCCTGTTTCCTCCTGTTTCCTCCTGTTTCCTCCTGCTTCCTCCTGTTTCCTCCTGTTTCCTCCTGCTTCCTCCTGCTTCCTCCTGTTTCCTCCTGTTTCCTCCTGTTTCCTCCTGTTTCCTCCTGTTTCCTCCTGCTTCCTCCTGTTTCCTCCTGTTTCCTCCTGCTTCCTCCTGTTTCCTCCTGTTTCCTCCTGTTTCCTCCTGTTTCCTCCTGCTTCCTCCTGCTTCCTCCTGTTTCCTCCTGTTTCCTCCTGTTTCCTCCTGTTTCCTCCTGCTTCCTCCTGCTTCCTCCTGCTTCCTCCTGTTTCCTCCTGTTTCCTCCTGTTTCCTCCTGCTTCCTCCTGCTTCCTCCTGCTTCCTCCTGTTTCCTCCTGTTTCCTCCTGCTTCCTCCTGCTTCCTCCTGTTTCCTCCTGTTTCCTCCTGTTTCCTCCTGTTTCCTCCTGTTTCCTCCTGTTTCCTCCTGTTTCCTCCTGTTTCCTCCTGTTTCCTCCTGTTTCCTCCTGTTTCCTCCTGCTTCCTCCTGTTTCCTCCTGTTTCCTCCTGTTTCCTCCTGTTTCCTCCTGTTTCCTCCTGTTTCCTCCTGCTTCCTCCTGTTTCCTCCTGTTTCCTCGGCGGACTGGGACACGCCCACTTTGGCCTCATGCACCTGCTTTTTTATTTAAATTCCTAAATCTTTGAATCCAACCCTGTTTTCCTCCAGGTCTGTATGCAAATATCCCTAATGATCCAGGAACCAATTAAACACTTGTGATGTTTATTCTCCACTTCTCTCTGAACCTTCATTAACACGACTGTAGGAGTTTAATTACTAAGAGATTAAAACGTGACCGTGATCAAATATTCATGCAGCTGCGTTTCTCTCGGATACCAGCTGGACCCGTGTGAGTCCGGGTCCTGGACCAGGTCCTGGACCGGGTCCTGGACCAGGTCCTGGACCGGGTCCTGGACCGGGTCCTGGACCAGGTCCTGGACCTGGTATCTGAAGGTCTGGTCTGGTGTGAACCATAAACCCTAGAACCCGCTCTTATGTCGTTACTGTGGTTCTGTTTTACTCGTCTATGTTTGTCCTCAGCTAGGAGTTTCCACCGACTCCCAACAGGAAGCTGAGCGTTTCATTCTTTATCTTTTCCTTCCATTGAGATATTTTGCTGTCATGCTTTCTGAATAATCATTTCCTTGATGTTATACTGCTGGAAGTTTATCACAATCGACCTTGGAGGCGCGTTGCACTGCAAAAACTCAAAATCTTAACAAGAATATTTGTCTTATTTCTAGTTAAAATGTCTCATTTTTAGTTTTTAGATTAACCCCTTGAAAAAACAACAATTTTCACCTGTTTCAAGTAGATTTTCACTTAAAATAAGTAGAAAAATCTGCCAGTGGAACAAGATTGTTTTGCTTGTAATGAGAAGATAAATCTTCAGGTGAAAACAGGTGAAAATTGTCAAATAAGTTATTTTTCTGGTAATGAGTCTTATTTTAAGTGTAATGAGATTTTTTTGACTTTTGACTTTTTTGACTGTCTTATTTCTAGTTAAAATGTCTCATTTTTAGTAAAAAAAAATCTCATTACACTTAAAACAAGACTCATCACTGGAAAAAACAAGATTTTTTTGCTTGTAATAAGAAGATAAATCTTGTTCCACTGGCAGATTTTTCTACTTATTTCAAGTGAAAATTTACTTGAAACAGGTGAAAATTGTCAAATAAGTTATTTTTCTGGTAATGACTCTTGTTTTAAGTGTAATGAGATTTTTTGACTAAAATGAGACATTTTAACTAGAAATAAGACCAATATTCCTGGTAAGATTGTGAGTTTTTGCAGTGTGGGGCCTGGTTTCGGTGCCAGCGTTCTGTACACCGTCAATCCACGGCATCGGTTTCTGCACTCCATGTTTCCAGGTCGTCAATTCTCGTCGTCATCTCGTCTAATTTCGCTTTTTGCTCCTGCATGATTTGCATGCACTGCAAAAATTGAAAATCTTACCAGGAATATTTGTCTTATTTCTAGTTAAAATGTCTAATTTTTAGTCAAAAAATTGTCATTACCAGAAAAATAAATTATTTGACAATTTTCACCTGTTACAAGGAATTTTCACTTGAAATAAGTAGAAAAATCTGCCAGTGGAACAAGATTTATCTTCTCATTACAAGCAAAAAAAATCTTGTTCCACTGGCAGATTTTTCTACTTATTTCAAGTGAAAATTTACTTGAAACAGGTGAAAATGGTTGTTTTTTCCAGTGATGAGTCTTTAACTTTAACTAGAAATAAGACAAATATTGTTAAGATTTTGAGTTTTTGCAGCGTGTTTCCAGGTCGTCAATTCTCGTTGTCTTCGCTTTTTGCTCCTGCATGATTTGCATGTTGGCAGTTAAGCTACTGATTAACATCCCGCTTAAACTCAACCAGTTCTCCTCTCATATCATGTTTAAGTTCTTCTTTCAGCGCCTTAAAGTCGTCTTTTAGTTCCGACTTGAGTTCGCTGATCTGCTTCAAATCCAGTGTTGTTTCACCGCCACGTTGGCCTGTAGTTCGTGATGTTGTTCCATTTGTTCTTCTAAGTTATCCTGTGTCCCTTTTGTTTTTCTCCTCGTCCCCCTGGACATATTATCTATAAAATCAACTATAATATCTTTGAATTGAGTTCCAGAGGGTATAAAACACGCCAACTCACAAGAGCAACGAACTCAGCCTGCCGTCGCGTTCAGTAGCCGACCGGACGTCCCAGTTCTGCTCGTGTTTGATCTAAACTTCCCGGTTTATCTTCATTATTCATCAGCAACACCATGAATCTCTCTGGACGCCGTCTTGCTGGTCTGGTCTCCTGCCTTTTCCAGGACGTCATGGTGAAATAATCCTCCTCCTCGCACCGTCCTGATCAACCTCCAACCTGATCTCACAAAAATACGTGAAATGCCCACGACCACTATTTTCCGTGGTATATACACGGAAAATGGTATAATTCCGTGTGAGCACCACGGATATTGTTGGGATCCGTTGTCGTGATATATACACGGATTATTACATTATTATTATGTGTATATTATTCTTTATTATAGTGGTTATAGTAGTATTAAACTAAGTTATGAGCTTTTGACGCGCAAGTTACAGTTTGTTACTGTTAGTTTGTAAAAGCATGTTTTTAACGCTGTTTTAACAGTGTTTTAATCGCGTTTTGATGATTTTTAACAGTATTTTGAGGCGAATATTTAACCGTGTTTTCTAGTATTTAACGTAAATTCGAGTATTTAACCATGTTGTTTGCTGTCGCCATGACGACGGAGGTGGCGTAAGTGATTTGAAATGATTATTTTTAGCAAAAACCTTTCCTACTTCTAACTAATCATAAGTGCCTTAACAGTGGCGTGCACAGACATTTTGGGGGGCAGGTGCTCAGTGCAAAATAAGGGCACACGCGCGGCATGTGGAACTGCTGGCTGCCTTATAGCAGTGTGATATTTGGAAGAGAAAAAAAACATAGCATATGGCATGGCATATTTATTTCAATATCTTTATAACATTGTAATAAAACAAATAACTCTGGACGCTGACGTTTCTGCCTCTCTGCTATGAGTATGTCCCTCATCTTCCATGCTGGTAGATGGCCTATTGCAGGACAGCAGAGAGAATAGAATATGTTTATTTGAGTAAGACTGCTTGGTGACAAGAGTCAATGCATTACAACGCTAAGACTCACCACACCAGGCTGTAACTGCCATGGCCTAACTTCAATTTCCTACTACAGAGCTGTGTTCTGCAGACACATTTTAATAGGGTATTTATTTATCATTGTCAAAGTTTTAATAATAGCCTTAATGTAAATACAAGATTACTGCAAGCGTTGTAACGTAGAAATAACTTATGGTTGGTACAAAATAATATATTTTGCTAATACAGCTTCATGCCTGATTTAGTTCCACCAAACCACTTTGTGTTGACAAAATAAATCAGGGACAGCTTTTAAGATATCTCAATAAAATTAGCTATCTCTCTGAAGATCAGAGACGATCAAGATGGAAGAAAGAATGATCTTGGCTGTGAGTCTAGGGAACTGTGGGATGCGAGACTGCAGGGGCATCAATAAAAAGAGACAAAAGTGGAGAGAAATCTCCCAGAATTTGGACATACCTGGTGTGTTTAAAAGTGGTAGAAATTTGATATTCTTTTGCTCTTTTAACAATAAAATGTTAATTTAAAATAAAACTTTTTTTTGGTTGCCAAGCAACTTGCAACAAATATGTACGCGATGCGCACAGGCGCGCCCTGCTCTGCTCCGACTCTGCGCCGAGTCAAAAGATCCTCTATACAGTTTATTGAACGTCTCTGGCCGAGTCTGCGCCCACCCCGGCGGTGTGCGTGGCGCAACCGCGTTCTAGGTGAAAGCCGCTTTGTGCCGTCTTGCGCCCTTTGCCGCCGCACAAACTCGGCGGCGTGCGCCCTGTTGTGCGCTGCCGAGCCCGGCGCAGAGCCCGGCGCAAAGCCCTGCGCCCTTGCGCGGCAGCAGCACATACACAATGAATGGGAAAGCCGGCGGCGGCTGCCGCTGTGCGCCCTCTATGTGAAAACCGCTTTACGTTGAGGAGGGCACCTGCTTGGTCCAGAGGGCAACGGGCAAGTGCTCTAGCACCACCTGGTGTCTATCTGTGCACGCCACTGTGCCTTAACCTAACCAGACCTTAACCACAAAATATCATTTTTAATTGCTTTTGAACCAGGATCCCAATGACTTTGCATGGTACAATATTGATAAAATATTGGTGAGAGGTCGTGGGCATTTCACGGATTTTTGTGAGATCAGGTTGTCAAGCTCTCGTCCTCGTCCAGCTTTACAGAGCAAAGGAATGGAAGCAGAGTTTCTCTGCTTCTGGTCCAGGTGATTCCATCAACCCAGTTTATCAAACCTCCTTCCTTTCCAAACACGAGCCGTGATTCCTGTAGAGAATCCTGCATCTCCCCCCGATCAGCTTCTTTACTGTAGAGAATCCTGCATCTCCCCCCGATCAGCTGAAGGAGAGCAGCTTCTTTACTGTAGAGAATCCTGCATCTGCCCCCGATCAGCTGAAGGAGAGCAGCTTCTTTATTAACAGATTGAATTAGGGAGTGATTCTCATTATTGGGCGGTTTCTTCCCTGCAGGAGCGACACGTGTGACCGAGCAGAGAAACCGATGAAATAATGACCCGTGTTGCTGCCGAGCCGCCGCCGGCAGAGATTAAAGAGATTTAAGAGATGGAGGAGGTTGTGGAGAGTTGTGGAGTTATTCATGTTCTCTCATCTCATTATCCACCCACACCAGCAGTGCTGGCACCTCGACATCCCGACACCCCGACACCTCGGCACCTCGGCGCTCACACCTCCGTCCTCCCCGCCGGGGCTGAGCGGATTAAATATAAAAACATCACTTATCAATATCACAATCAGTTCATCAATAATCATCTGAACTATAACTGAATCCTTTGTAGCAACAAAACTCCTCTGACACACTGAATCTGTCTGATATTATCAGCTCCGTCATAATTAAGGCAAAGCAGGTTTATTTTAGGGCTGTGCGATTAATCGATTTTAAATCTAAATCAGATTTATTAATCACAATCACAAACAACACACTTAGACAACTCAGTGACAGACATGCGGCTAGCCATACCAGGTTACAACATCTTTAGAAACGATAGGAATATCTTTGGGGGAGGTGTGGCAATATATGTGCAGAGCCATATTCCCACCAAGATTAGGCTGGATCTGATGGTTCCTAACATAGAAGCTCTTTGGTTGGAGGTCCACCTTTCTCACTGTAAGCAGATTTTGTTTGGCTGTGTTTATAAGCCCCCGTGTGCAAGTGTGCAATATGTTGAAGATTTATGTACTGCATTGATGAAGGTAACTGATGTCGGTAAAGAAATGTTTGTCCTAGGTGACTTTAATATTGATTGGCTGTCAGTTTCATGCCCATTGAGGAAAAAGTTGAACAGCACTGCACTCATTTGTAATTTAATTCAGATGGTGAACAAGCCAACAAGGGTTTATTGTAATAATGCTGGCCAAACATCTGCAACCTGTATTGACCACATATTTACTAATAACAGTGAATTATGCTCCAAAGCAGTATCTGCTCCTATAGGTTTTAGTGACCATAATATTGTGGCCGTAGTAAGAAAAAGCAAGATTCCTAAGGCTGGGACTAAAATACTGTATAAGAGGTCATATAAAACATTTTGTAAAAATGATTTTGCTCAGGATATAAGGAATGTTGGGTGGAACCAAGTGTTAATGTTAAATGAGGTGGATAAAGCCCTAAATTTATTTACTGAACTATTTATCTCTGTGGCCGACAAACATGCTCCATTAAGAAGGTTCACAGTAAGATCTAATAAGGCACCATGGATTGATGGAGAACTCAGGGAGTGTATGCATAAAAGAGATGAGCTGAAGAAAGCTGCAATTGACTCTAAAGAAACTGAAAAGTGGAAAATGTATCGTGTAATGAGAAATAAAGTTACAAATCTTAACAGAAAAATGAAAAAAATATACTATCAAAACATGATTCAGGAAAGGAAGAATGATAGCAGCCAACTTTGGAAAACCCTGAATGAAATCATGGGTAGAGCTAAAACTAATATACCTTCTTTCATTGATGCCAAAGGAATTTTCTTAACAAAACCAAAGGACATTGCAAACCATTTTAATGAGTATTTTGTCGACAAAGTTGATAAGTTAAGAAAGGAAATGGGCTCCCCTCGTCAAAACGGTATGTCTTCTCAAATAATTGCTAACTATATAATGAGCAACAAACAATGTATTTTTGAGTTTCAACCCATAGAAATTGAAAAGGTGGAAAAACTACTTGCTGGGCTAAATAATAGTAAATCAGCCGGTATAGATAATTTGGATGGAATGCTACTTAAAATTGTTTCAAATATAATTTCCTTGCCAGTTTGCCACATTTTTAATTTGAGTCTGAAGCAGGGGCTATTCCCACAGACCTGGAAATCTGCCAAGGTCGTACCTCTTCCTAAAAACAAACAGGATAGTTTCTCGGCTGCTAACAGCAGACCTATCAGCATCCTCCCAGTGTTAAGTAAGCTAATGGAAAAAGTTGTCTTTGAACAAATTCGTCACTACTTCTTTTTGAATGGATTGAATTCTGATTGTCAGCATGCGTATAAGGCAGACCACTCTACCTGTACTGCACTGACAGAAATGATTGATAATTTTTCAGCGTATATTGACGGGAAAATGATGGTTGGAGCTGTTTTGATTGACTTTAGCGCAGCATTTGATATTGTTGACCATGAGATATTATTAGCAAAACTAGCTGCATATGGGTTTTGTCCAACAGCAATCAAATGGATGAATAGCTACTTGTCCAATAGGACGCAGTCTGTATTTTTCAATGGGAGTTTTTCCTCCCCAAAGTATGTGCAGTGCGGCGTCCCCCAGGGGAGTTGCCTTGGGCCGTTACTCTTCGCAACTTTCACTAATGACATGCCCTATGCTTTGGACAAGTGCAGTGCTACACTTTTTGCAGATGATACAACTATATATTATGCATCAAATAATATGACAGAATTAAGGAACACACTTCAATCAGAACTACAACTAATACTGCAATGGATATGTGAGAATAAATTGGTGTTGAATGTGGCAAAGACTAAAAGCATCATGTTTGGGGCCAAACATGCTGCTAATAATAACAACAAGTTGGTCTTATCATTCAAAGGTTCAGGTATTGACCAGGTTCAAGAGGCTAAATTGCTCGGTGTCACACTTGATGAGCGGCTGTCTTGGGAAAAACATATTGAGAATGTGGTCAAGAGAATGGGTAAAGGTGTAGCATGTATCAGAAGATGTTCTGGTTTTCTTACTCCTGCCACTAGAGTACTGGTGATCCAAGCACTGGTGTTATCTCACCTTGATTACTGCTCACCAATTTGGTCGGGTGCAGCCAAAAAAGACCTCTCTAAGCTTCAAATTGCTCAGAATAAAGCTGCAAGGCTCGCATTGTGCTGTCCATCAGGGGTGAGACAGAGTACTGAAAGTTTGCATGCCAGTCTCTCATGGCTCAGAGTCCAGGAGAGGTTGGCTTGTAACTTAATGGTTTTTTTCAGAAACATCTTCCACAGTAAACAACCAAACCATCTGTACTCACGATTACATTATGTAAGAGATCACCACAGTTATAATACCAGGCAGGCTACTAGAGGTTCTCTAGTGAAACCCAAACCCAGAACAGATGCAGTCCGGAGGTCTATCATATATCGGGCTCTTTCTGTGTGGAACAAGTTGCCAATTTCAATTATTGAAGCACCGACTAAGACAAGTTTTAAAAAACTTTTTAAAAAACACATTAATTTATATCCAAATGTTATCTAAATCTTAGGGAATTAGATGAGATATATTTAATTTATTGTGATGGTTAGTTTTAGTGCACTTTAGTTCGTTTTAATTTGAAGCCTATACCGTTTGTTTTTATGTTTTGTTTTACGTCTTGCATTGTTTTTGTATGTCTGCTTTACTTGTTTTTATTGTTTTCATGTTTTGTCAGACATGATATTTATTGTGTCTCATGTGATGTTTTGTTGATGTCTTATTGTGTTTACGTTTTGTTGATTTATTGTGTCTTATGTGATGTTTTGTTGTGTGTGGACCCCAGGAAGAGTAGCTGCCACTCTGGTGGCAGCTAATGGGGATCCAGTTAAATAAACAAATAAACAAATCGATGTTAAAAAAGGAAAATGGGAAAATTGATTTTCCTTTTTTGCAGCTGCATTAGACGGAGCTCGTCTAGTCGTCTTTGTTTGGTCAAGAAAACACTTTACTAAACTCAAGGAGGATTTACAGGATCTTTCAATTGCACTTCATTCCCAATAGGGACATTTGTTTGCTATTTTTCTTTAAAAATAAAGATAAAATATTTGAAACAATTTATTCCATTGTCTTTTGTAGTTTTACCCAAAAAAATCGAAATCAAAAATCGGGTTTTCAGAGAAAAAAAGCCCAGCCCTAGTTTATTTATATATCACAATTTAACACAAGGTGATTCAAAGTGATTTACATCAACATTAAAAGCGGCAGGACACAATTAAAACATAAATAACAAATCAAATTAAATCAAATTCTGAATGAAATGATAAGAAAAGAAGTAAAATAATAAAATGCACAAGTTGTTAAAAAATAAGGGCAGTAGATTCAGCAGGTAAGTGTTTAATTTAGGAGTAGCTTCAGTAAACAGTAATGACCCTAACTTTAACACACACATGCACACACGCATGCATGCACGCACGCACGCACGCACGCACGCACGCACGCGCACACACACACACACACACACATATAAACGTAATCAAATGCACTGATTTGTGAAATTACCCAAAACTAAAGGTTCATCCGGTTCCTGGAGGAGGAGACGCTTTAGTTTAGTTTATTTATATAATAAATGATATAATTAAAATTAATATATAATAAATTAATAAACTTCTATAAATCAGTGTAATAAATATTTCATTAATCGTATTATTTGCAAATATTTGCTGGAGAATTGCAGAAAGTGTAAACCCTTTCACAATAAAGGTGATAAGTTCAGAATTCTAAGATCAGGTCATTTCAGGCAGGTTTTGTTTATGAAGGTGTTTTATTTCATTTCATTTCTATGTATTTATGTCTGAGAATGATTTAGTTTTATCCTCTGAGTTTGTGACTGAGGGAGTTGTGTCTATTATTCTTGTGTTTGTCATGTATAATGTATGTCTGTATTAAGTGTCAATGTGTGTGTTGTGTGTGTGTCGGACCCCAGGAAGAACAGCTAATGCTAATGCTAGTGCTAATGGGGATCCTAAATAAAACAAACAAACAAACTAACAAACTAACAAACAAACAAATGGGCGTCTAAACCAAAACTGATGTTTTTTCTGTTTTTACAACTGAAAACAGAGGTGAAGTTTAATAGTGTGGTGTCCCGACACTGAGCCCTGCGGAACTCCGGGTGGAAGTTAGTGTTGTTTCAGCCTGTTTCAGTTCTAGTCTAGTCTTTGGGTCCAGCTATCGTTTTAGTTTTATTAGTTTTAGTCTTGTTCATTCTCCTTTTAGTCGTGTCAAGTTTCAGTCGACTAAAAGTAATTTTAGTCTCATTTTAGTCAGAATTTTCCATTTTAGTCTAGTTTTAGTCAAAGATTGTATTTAGCCAAACCCATTTTACAATTCAAACAAAGTTATCTTATTATTATTATATTATCGTTACATTATAGACTCAAGAATACATTCATTCCAGATACAGAAGACTCTAATCTGAGTTTACAACATATTTATTTTTCCTATGAATTTGCGACTAAATCAGAGGAAAGAACTTCAAACATGGAAGGATCTTTGGTGGAAAATTTCGTCTCGTTTTGGTCAACGAAAATGAAGACACATTTGAGCAGAGTTTTAATTTTGTAATCTACATTTTAGTCTGGTTTTTATTCCTCTACCATATTGCATTATATATTTAATTATCGTTATCGTCACATGACCAGCATTTTTGTCTCATCTCGTTTTCCTCAGGTGATAAAGGTTCGTTGACGACGAGATTTAGTTTGAATTTCCATTGACGACGATATTTAGTCTGAATTTCCATTGACAACGATATTTAGTCTGAATTTCCATTGACGACGATATTTAGTCTGAATTTCCATTGACGACGATATTTAGTCTGAATTTTCGTTGACGACGATATTTAGTCTGAATTTTCGTTGACGACGATATTTAGTCTGAATTTCAATTGACGACGATATTTAGTCTGAATTTTCGTTGATGACAAATATTTAGTCTGAATTTTCGTTGACGACGATATTTAGTCTGAATTTCCATTGACGACGATATTTAGTCTGAATTTTCGTTGACGATATTTAGTCGGAATTTTCGTTGACGATATTTAGTCTGAATTTCAATTGACGACGATATTTAGTCTGAATTTTTGTTGATGATGATATTTATTCAGAATTTTCGTTGACAACATTTAGGCAGAATTTTCATTGACGACGATATTTAGTCAGAATTTTCCTTGACAACGATATTTAGTCAGAATTTCCATTGACGACGATATTTAGTCTGAATTTTCGTTGATGACAAATATTTAGTCTTAATTTTCGTTGACGATATTTAGTCTGAATTTTCGTTGACGACGATATTTAGTCTGAATTTCCATTGACGACGATATTTAGTCAGAATTTTAGTTGATGACGATATTTAGTCTAAATTTTTGTTGACGACGATATTTTGTCCAAATTTCCGTTGACGACAATATTTAGTCTGAATTTTTGTTGACGATATTTAGTCTGAATTTTCATTGACGACGATATTTAGTCTGAATTTTCGTTGACGATATTTAGTCATAATTTTCTCTTGTCACACCATATGCAGATGATTCCCAGATCTACGTTGAACTCTCATGATTAGGATGCTTTTTTTATTTTGTAATCTACATTTTACTCTGGTTTTTATTCCTCTACGATATTGCAGGAGGATTTTGAGCCTGAGTGCAGGTTTCTGCAGATTTCTGCAGATTTCTGCAGCTTCAGCGCTGCTGTGTCGTTGATGTCGCTGATGTTTCCTGGATGCTGAAGCTGCAGCTCCACGGCTCATTTCCACCTGGAGGTTAAATATCAAACTCTGGGAACTTTAGCACATTAGCACATTAGCCATTAGCATGGTCTGCTTCCTCCTTTCCATCATTGGCCGTCGGACTCTCGTCTCCTTCTCTCTTTGGCTTCAGCCGGAGATAAATCATGGAAACAGTGCTTTTCTGGCGCTTGCTGTTAAATTTGTATGTGATAAATAACAGAACACCTGCTGCAGCCCCAACTCTGGTGAGAGGAACGTAGGAATAGTTACAGATTACTTTTGTAATCCTGTATTTGACCCGGTCTTTGTACGTTTTGACCGTATAGAAACATAATTCTTGCCGTTGTAAGAATGAGAAGAACCTGCTGGATCTACTGCCCTTACTGACTAACAACTGCTGCTTTTATTACTTCACCTCTTTTCTCTGCTCCACCACCAGCAGAAGCAGCGCAGGCTGATTGACAGAGAGGAAATTGAAATGTCACATGCAGCTTGTTAACGCTGTTTTGTCGCCTGCCGTCACAAACCGTTACGCACCGTTACGGTGGCGGAGCCAGCGGGGACGAAAACTGGAGCTGTAATTACAAAACTGAGTAAAAATCGAATTAAGACATTGATCTAGATCTGGGAGGATCGGCGTCTGGAGGACGGAGATGTGAAGGTGAGAGAACCAGGACGGAGATGTGAAGGTGAGAGAACCAGGACGGAGATGTGGAGGTGAGAGAACCAGGACGGAGATGTGCAGGTGAGAGAACCAGGACGGAGATGTGGAGGTGAGAGAACCAGGACGGAGATGTGGAGGTGAGAGAACCAGGACGGAGATGTGGAGGTGAGAGAACCAGGACGGAGATGTGGAGGTGAGAGAACCAGGACGGAGACGTGGAGGTGAGAGAACCAGGACGGAGATGTGGAGGTGAGAGAACCAGGACGGAGATGTGGAGGTGAGAGAACCAGGACGGAGATGTGGAGGTGAGAGAACCAGGACGGAGATGTGGAGGTGAAGGAACGAGGACGGTGACGGAGCAACCTGATCTCACAAAAATACGTGAAATGCCCACGACCTCTCACCACTATTTTCCGTGGTATATACACGGAAAATGGTATAATTCCGTGTGAGCACCACGGATATTGTACCATGCAAAGTCAATGGGATCCGTGGTCGTGATATATACACGGACTATGACATTATTATTATTTATATATTATTCTTTGTTATAGTGGTTAAATTATGAGTTTTTGTCGCGCAAGGTACTGTTTGTTACTGTCAGTTTGTAAAATCATGTTTTTAACGCTGTTTTAGCAGTGTTTTATTGAGGTTTTAATGGGAGCACCATGGATGTAGTACTATGCAAAGTCAATGGGATCCGTGGTCGTGATATATACACAGATTATGACATTATTATTATTATTATCATTTATATATTATTCTTTGTTATAGTGGCTAAATTATGAGTTTTTGTCGCGCAAGGTACTGTTTGTTGCTGTCAGTTATAGGTTTGCCTATGAAGCCTATTTCGTGTCTATTTTGCATAGTTCACTAACGCTTTGAGCTAAGAGGCTGAAATTCTAGACTCTGTATCAGGAGGTGACTCTCATCCACTGTGCCGAGGTCCAGACCCGTGCGACCTTTGGAAGTGCCAAAGGTCACCGTGTGTGGTGCCTTTTTCGGGCCTTTTTTGTGTGTCTTTTGAATAATTCACTAACGCTTTGAGCTGGGAGGCTGATTTTTGACTATGTTGCAATGCAGAAGGCCCTTTGCTAGGATCTTTTGGTCCCGTGGCTGTACGACTTGCACAGAGCTAGTTGGCATTGCAGAGGGTTCACAGAGTTGAGACTTGGCAAGCCCAATCTAAGCCCCATATGGAGGCCACAGATCAAGTTTTACTTGGTTTGGTCAAATATTGTGGCAACAGTGTCCGTTCGAATGTTGGAAAAGGTGAAGTTTCAAAGCCCCGCCCATCGAAAAGTACAGGTCCGATCTGCACCAAACTAACGTCTGTCTGTTCAGGGGATGCCCCCAAACAACATATAACAAAATCAGACTTCTATGACTTCTGCAACAGTGTTTCCTCCAAAACGTTCTGGCTGGTTAGGAGGTTGTAGAAACGTGTAGGTCTGAGAGCCTCCTGACTAATGGAACAGGGCCTATTTTGTGTCTTGTTTTGCATAGTTCACTAACGCTTTTAGCTAGGAGTCTGATTTTTTTATAGAAAGGGGCAATAACAGCCTCCTGCGCCTACTAGTAGGTAGAGTAGGGCCCTACTGGCCCATATCTATGGGATGATTGTTATCGTTTTGTCCTTCATTCAATGGTATGACAGCAGTCAAATTGAGTGACGGATCCCATTGACTTCACATAGTACTATATCTGTGGTGCTCCGATTAAAACCTCAATAAAACACTGCTAAAACAGCGTTAAAAACATGCTTTTACACACTGACAGTAACAAACAGTACCTTGCGCGACAAAAACTCATAATTTAGCCACTATAACAAAGAATTATATATAAATGATAATAATGTCATAATCCGTGTATATATCACGACAACGGATCGCATTGACTTTGCATGGTACAATATCCGTGGTGCTCACACGGAATTATACCCTTTTCCGTGTATATACCACGGAAAATAGTGGTGAGAGGTCGTGGGCATTTCACAGATTTTTGTGAGATCAGGTTGTGACGGAGGGTCGACTACGGAAGAGAATCAGGGCCATCAGGAGAAAAAAGTCAAAATGTCGAGATTTTTTCTTAACATTTCAACATTAATCTCAACATTTCGACTTCTTCTCGTCATTTCGACTTTTTTCTCGACATTTTGACTTTTTCTCGAGATTTCGACTTTTTTCAACTTTTTTCTCAACATTACGACTTGTATTTGTATTTCAACATTAATCTCGACATTTGGATTTTTTTCTTGACATTTCAACTTTTTCCTCAACATTTCAAATTTTTCTCGACATTTTGACTTTTTTCTCGAAATTTCGACTTTTTTCTCTACATTTCAACTTTTTCTCGACATTTTGACTCTTTCTCGAGATTTCGACTTTTTTCGACTTTTTTCTCAACATTACGAGTTGAATTTGTATTTCAACATTAATCCCGACATTTGGATTTTTTTCTTGACATTTCAACTTTTTTCTCAACAGTTAAAAATTTTCTTTGACATTTAAAATTTTTCTCGACATTTTGACTTTTTTCTCAACATTTCAAATTTTTTCGACATTTTAACATTTTTCTCTACATTTTGACTTTTTCTCTACATTTTTGACTTTTTCTCGAGATTTCGACTTTTTTCTCGAAATTTCGACTTTTTTATCGACATTTCAACTTTTTCTCGACATTTTGACTTTTTTTTCGACTTTTTTCTCGACATTTCGACTTTTTCTCAACATTTCAACTTTTTTCTCAAAGTGCATAATGAAATAAAATCTTCCTCCTCTAAAGTATTATTGAATTTTTCTCCTCCTGGCCCTGATTCTCTTCCGTAGTCGACTCTCCACCTCCGAGCAGCTTCTCCTTCCTGGCTCTTAACGGCGGCGGCCGGTTCGGAGAACTTTTAAAAACTCGTAGAATAAGAGCAAAGCGTTTTGGGTTTAATGTGAAGAGTTTCCTCCTGGATGATACGGGAGGCCGAGTTCTCAATCAGCCTAACGAGTTCTCAATCAGCCTAACAAGTTCTCAATCAGCGAACACAAAGGAAAAGTGTGCATTGTGCAGATGAAAGAACATTCCTCCAGGAGAGAAGCTTCATTACGGCCGGGATAATTGTTTCCACCGTTATCGACCTCCATCAGCCCGTTAAATGGAGAAAACCATTACCAGAGATTATTTCAAGTATGAATTCACTGGGAAAAAGGATGTCGATGACAAACTGATTAACATGTTGGTGGAAGTGATTCTGCAGATCAAAGGAACATCTCAGAACATGACGCTGGTTCTGAACTGACGTCCGATAGATCCAGGCTAGATCCAGCAGCTGAACATCACCTGCTTCCTAAACTTCACACAGATGGATTTCATCTGTTTTAACAAACAATAAAAGACTCATCAAGTCTTTATTTTGACAATGATGTTTCCATCCAACCATCATCTATAAAACATCTGAAACCAGGACTAGAGGAAATAAAACCTGGACTAGAGGACCTGAAACCAGTACTTAGGCACTTTACTTAGGCAAAGTGATGTGATTATGTTAACTGGCTGTGACTTCCTAAACATCTGCACTTTAGAACACGTGGTTTTATCATTTTACTGCTACTTTGTTCCCTGTTATTGTTTTGTATTCTGTCTTTTAACCTTGGCCAGGTTTCCCTGGAGAAGGAGATCCTTGATCTCAGTGGGCTGTTACTGGTTAAATAAAGGTTAAATAAAGGTTAAAGAAAATAGAAAAATCATAATCTCAACCACATCAGAAATGTCTATCCTGTTGTTTCCTGTGAACCCGGTCCTGAAGGGATGGACCCCCCGGGTCATAACTGGACTACGAGCTGCAGGAAACTCCTGCTACCTCTCTGGTTAACGTGGTTCTGATTAGCCTGGTTCTACATGAGTCTGCTCTTGCTGCCGTTAGTCCCAGCAGTCGTTCCCCGGCAGTCGTTCCCCAGCGCTGCTCAGAGGAGACAGGAGCAGACGTCTCATTAATTACGTCTCACTCGGAGAGAATCTGCAGACTCCCAGCCGCTGCACTGAGACTGAGCTAATGAAACCTGCGCAGCGAAGCTGAACCGTACGCTAACCCTGCCGACTCCGGGCTAGTGAAACATCTGACACCATGGAGGGAGATCAGCCCTAACCCTAACCCTCTAACCCTAACTCTAACCCTAACTCTAACCCTAACCCCTAACCCTAACCCCTAACCCTAACCTTAACTCTAACCCTAACCCTAACCCCTAACCCTAACCCCTAACCCTAACCCCCAACCCTAACCCCTAACCCATAACCCTAACCCCTAACCCCTAACCCTAACCCTCCGGGCTAGTGAAATCTCTGACACGGTGGAGGGAGATCAGCCCTAACTCTAACCCTCTAACCCTAACACTAACCCTAACCCTAACCCTAACACTAACCCTAACCCTAACACTAACCCCTAACCCTAACACTAACCCTAACCCTTAACCCTAACACCTAACCCTAACCTTAACCCTAACCTTAACTCTAACTCTAACCCTAACCCTGCCGACTAGTGAAACATCTGACGCCGCGGAGAGAGATCAGATACAGCCAGACCTGACCGGGTCAGAGGAAGAACTGCTGATGTTTCTGTCAGACTGTTTTAGTTTTAGTCTTTGGGTCCAGCTATCATTTTTCATTCATTGTCCAGGACATTTCAGTGGTGTATGAACTCTATAGCTGCTTCTTTCTTTTATACGAACAGCAACCATGAACTTGAACAGAAATCTTCATAGCACTTTATTGCCATAACCTGTTGCACTACTGTTGTCTGTTTTAATGTATTGTTTTTATTGTTTTTACCTGCATTTAATTGCACCGTGGATGAGAGGGAAACGAAATGTAATTCCTTTGTATGTCTGACATATATTTGGTGTGACAAATAAAGAAACCTTGAACCTTGAACCTTGATTTTGTAATCTACATTTTAGTCTTGTTTTTATTTTGTAATCTACATTTAAGTCTGGTTTCTATTCCTCTATGATATTGCATTATATATTTAATTATCGTCACATGGAACCGAGGTTAGAACCCGCTCAGGGGGGAATCGCAGGTGCATCAGCTCACGTTACACAGCCCTGCGTTAGCGTCGTTACACAGCCCTGCGTTCCTCCAACTAAACTCTGAGTATTACATTTTTAAGTATTACATTTTTAAGTATTACGTTGCGATGGATGGGAAACAATATTCAGCTTTTGGCTCCGTATTGCTTACATGACAGATCATTGATCGCCCGAGTTCGATTTCCATCTTTTCCAGAAGCTGCTTATTTTACTGCACAGTTCGTTCAGGTCCGGCTGTCGTACTAAAACAACGGTAATGTAAAACTATTCCTGGTTAGTAACAGAAGAAGTGGAGCGTTTCTTTAAAGACAAGGTTGTGCTGGAGGAAACGTCTCTGGAGACGGAGCTGGAACACGAGACCTGGAATACGAGACCTGGAATACGGGACCTGGAATACCGGACCGTTCAATCACGGAGAGACGGTTCCACGCCGGAGTGAAATGGGTCACTCGGTACTTTAAATAAATATGATAATGAGGCGGCACCGGCCGACGGGGGTTTTGGTGTTACGGAGAGAGAAAAGGGGGAACAACAACCTCGAAATGAGGAAATGAGGAAAGTTCCGGACTGGCTGTGAGAAAACCCCAGCTTTTGCCTTGTGACAAGTTCTCAAATAACTCTGATTTGAGAAGAAAAACCGTAGCTCCTAGCAGAAAAACAAAGACATCGTGAGAGACACAGAACCCGGCAGATTCTGACAATCTTAATTTTATTCACATATTCCTTAAAATGTGTTAGTAACGGCAGTTCGAAAACAAAGTGAGATTTTTTTGAAGAAAATTTTTGATTACATTGAAGTAAATGGAGACAGAGGCAGGAATTGGCGTCGCTTTAGCCTTCGCCGTTTAAATTTTGTGCATACCCCGCCTGTCAAAGTCACATTTTATGAATCCCAACACCTATGTCTACATTTTGACCAAAAATGATTGGTCCAGCTTTTACGGTTCGGCCGTGAGCTCGAGTTACAAATAAAAATTATGGTTATTTTTTGAATGTTTCTCTCACTCTAAAAAATTAGAACTTCACTCTAGATTTGACAAAAAAGTGATTTCCAGTCCTCGCTTGAGCGCTCATATCTTGAAAAGTGTACATTTTAGGAAAAAACTGTTTCAGGTTTGGAGAGAGAAGAGAAGTTTTCCTCCGTTTTGAAGTTTGAATGACAGTTCTACGTGCAAGTATGAGAAAGATACGTGACTCAGAAAAAAGATGAATTTGGAGTTTTTCCAACCTCCTCCCACCCACAGTGTAACATTCTGCCCCATTCACTTACATGGGAAAATCTCCCCATTAGTTTGGAAATTTGGAAATGTTTTTGCACTTCGTGCAAAAACTATTTGTGCCATCGCTCTGAAAATCCACAGTACTGTAGTTAAATTCAGGGCCTACAACTTTCTATATCGGTTCAGAATTTTTCGAGTAATGGTGTGCGAGTGGTGAGGCCCCAAATTTCTCCCAATGCATTCCGGATGGCGCCAATCGCTAATAAAAGTCATAGCACACGATTCCCGCTTAAGGTTCACGTTTTTACATTTTTATTTTTCGCGTTTTCTCAAAGCTGCGGGACTAGTTAAGCGCCGAAGTTTGTCCGGAAAATGAATAATAATAAGGTGAAACGCACACAATAACAATAGTGCCTCTGGCTGCTCCTCCATAGCTATTGCATAGCTATGGAGGAGGCGTGCCACTTGGCGCAGTGGTGCAGTGAAACAGTTTTATTTGTGGCCAGACGGTCTGAAGATGTTCTTAACTCCATGAATAAAGCCCTCTCTTTCCCTCGTGTTGGTGACAACGACCTCATTTAGTCGCTGGTCTGAGACGAGCAGAATCCGCGGCGGCGCTGACACCTGAAAACACCGCCGGGTCAGCGGTGTTTGTGTGTTTGTTCTGCAGATCAATAACCTCATTGATCCTGAAGCTCCTTCACCAGGCAGGTGTTTAACTCTGCAAGGTTAAAGCAGCTACTGCTGCACACGTGCAGAGAAACACTGAGAAACACTCAGAAACACTCAGAAACACTGAGAAACACTCAGAAACACTGAGAAACACTCTGCCTTTGTGATGTTTTCACGTCTCTCTGCCCTTCAGACGTCAGGTACGGCCGTCTCTAGCTCTCATATCTGGAGACTCTGATTCCTGACCCTGAAATGAATCCACTCTCCGTGAGTCTCTTATCAGCGGCTGCAGGACGAGCTGCTGTCGATACCAGAGAGAACCGGCCCCGGGTTCTAGTGTCAGCGGCTGCAGGACGGATGTTTCTCTCTCTGCTGTCGATACGACGACGACGAGCTGCTGATACGACGACCGCAGAGAGAAAAACTCTGGTTCTGGTTCTGGTATCAGTCGTCACATCTCCACTCAACACCAGCTCTGGTCAGAGAGAGATTAAACCCCCCGGTCCTTAGGGGGGGAACAACCACAGATCCATAAACCTGATCAGGGTGCGGGGCCTAGACGGACGCTGGGGGAGGGTAGAAATATAGAAAAATCCATGCATCACAATTATCCCTGCCTTAATTCATAATAATAATAATAATAATAATAATTAAAGCTGCAAGCAGTTACTGAGAGTATCAGTGTTTTATTCTGAGAGTATCTATTATATAATAGTATCTATTATTCTGAGAGATGTTGTTACTGAGAGTATCTGTGTTTTATAGAGATGTTGTTACTATCTATTATATAAAAGTATCTATTATTCTGAGGTTGATCGTGTCTGTGAACCCGCCAGAACTTCAGCAGGAAGCTGCACATCCAGATCTATAAATACTACTATAAATACTGGAAACATGTCGCAGGGATTTACAGATTTACAGGAGACTGTTAATAAATATAAAAGAGGAGATAAAGTACTTCATTACATCCACTACAGTACTGACATCTGTTGTAGAGACAATGATCTACCAGTCTTTCTTTCTTAATGTTCCACTCTTTCATATCAATTTACCTTTTAAAAAATTGTAATTGGTACAATACATATATATATATATATATATATATATATATATATATATATATATATATATATATATATATATATATATATATATATATATATATATTCATTTATTCAACACATTTCCAGATATTGAAGTTTTAAAATCATCTGCTCGTCTGAGAACAAGGACTTACATCAGACTTTTACATCTCTACTTTAGTTTGATTGGATATCCTTTTTATTTTTCTCATTTCTATGTTTGATTCTTGAATATATCAGTTTTTTTGTCCTCGTACAAGTTTATAAAGCAGTAAAGGAGAGTTCAACACTGAACGCTGCACTTTTACTCAGATTACTTCCAGTTTCCAAACATAGAAACTTCCCCTGACCCTGATGTTTGACACCAGAAAACTGCAGAAACGGATTTAAAACTGGTCAGAAATCGTCCGTGGGAGGAGAGACGGCCGTCTGGTCGCCGTGGCAACCGCTACTTGAACATGTTCCTCTGTTTCCTCTGTTTCCTCTCAGACTGAGATCTGCTGCTCTGGACGGGTCTCCTCCTCCCAGCATGCCTTGCTGCTGCCGCACGTCCACTAACGACTCCTGCCGGGCGGCCAGTTTTAACGAGCTCCAGGTCGGACCCTAACGAGCCTCTCACGTCTGGAGGGACCAGGGACGAGGACGAGGACGAGGACGCTGCACTGTCTCCCCCTCAGAACTCATCAGGGCAGCGGTTTCTATTTTTACTGCTGTTTCTTCACGTTCCAGACGAGTGTGAAACAAACTTCCTGCAACGGAGAGAAGATGACACGAACCCGAGTCCCGTTCTCTTCCCTCCTGCAGGAATCCTGCAGGAATCCTGCAGGAATCCTGCTCCACAAGCCCAGAAATCCACAAATCCACAAACCCAGAAAACCCCCATCCCGCCTCGTTAGAGAGTCATGGCTGAACCCGAGTCCCGTTGAAGGGAGAAAAAATATGTTTTGTGTCCTGAATTCCCAAAACACAGTCTGCACCTGCTGTTTAGTATTATTGTAACTGCTTGTTCACACGGGAAGCTCAGTCCCGTGTGAACCAAGACTTAGCGTGAGAACTGGCAGGCGGGGGTTGAAGGGGCAACCCCCTCCGCAAGGTGCTGAGTAGAAAGGTATAAAGATGAGAAAGCCGGAAGTCCGGGTTCAGAGTCTGCTGCGGGTCTAGTGCACAACGCACAACGCCCAGCCGGGGTTTTTATCGCTGCTCTGCCTGGACTGTTCCGGCTCTCCAGTCCTGTATTCATTATAGCATAAGCGAGTGTGTGTCTGATTCATTTTTGCACAGCCGACCGCTCTCGAACCATAAGTGAGATTTCTCCCAAAACACCCGTTCTCTTCCTCCTGCAGGATTCCTGCTCCACAAACCCCAGAAAACCCCGTCCCGCCTCGTTGGAGAGTCATGGCCGCCGCCGTCCGTCGTCCTCCGTCTCTGACCCGGCGTTCATGCCGTCACCCACAAACGTTCATCTGATGTTTTACACCCAGATCGTTGCCAGGTCGACAATCGTCTCTCCGTCCACTTCCATTGTAAAGTCGGGGTTTTCCATCACTTTTACATCAGAATTCAGAAATGAAATCTGAATAGTTTAGTTACTTTCCACCGTATTCATTAGACCTGTGTTGAAAAAAATCGATTTTCCGATTCTAAATCGATTCTCATATTAATTCCTAAAAATCGATTCTTATGTCTAAAGATCGATTTTTTTTTATTTTTTTATTTTTTTTCATCATTTTCACCAGGTAAACTTTAATCCCAGTAGTCGGACACACAGTTTGTCATGACACTCGAACTGTTGCAATTTCTTTCTTTTTTGCACTTTAAATGGATATTGAAAGGCCTGTTTGAGTTATTTATTTCTTAGTTATTTCCCAATAATTATCGTGAAATTATTATTTCACTAGTTATTTTACAGTCATTTAATTCAGGCAACAAACAGCTCAAAAAACATTTTAAATAACATAAGCCAAATCAATATCGGATCAAATCAAATCGTGATGATCGATTCTGAATATTAAGAATCGGAATCGAATCAAATCTGGACATTTGAATCGATACCCAGCCCTAGTATTCATTGGTATCAAACATCAATAAATTAAAGTACTAAACAACTGAGGAGTTCCGGCTACAGCAGTGAACAATCACAGTTTCTGACTGAGGTCCAAGAATAATGTACTAAAATGTTTCCAATCAGCTTTAAAATATTACAAATCAGCAGGTTGGTGTCTTTTATCCTTAAACTATCAAAAAAACACCAATTTATTTAGATTTACAGGGCAAATTAAGTGTATTTACACAATGTAACGGTTTCAAATCGGCCTGGATTTTACTCAATATCGGATCGTACAGGAAATCTGAACAGTTTTGTTACTTTCCACCGTATTCCTTGATATCGAACATCAATAAATTTAAAGTGGCAAACAACTGAGGAGGAGTTCCGGCTACAGCACTGAACAATCACCGTTTCTGACTGAGTTCCAAGAATAATGTACTAAAATGTTTCCATTCAGCTTTAAATATTACAAATCAGCAGGTTGGTGTCTTTGTTTACACCAGAGGATGAATTTCACACAGATTAGATGGACCAGAGCTGGACAAAGGAAGGAGCTTTCTACCAACGTACCCCCTGGACCTGGACCTGGACCTGGACCTGGACCTGAACCTGGACCTGGACCTGGACCTGGACCTGAACCTGGACCAGGACCTGGACCTGGACTCGTCTCCAAACCTCCTGCAGAGGTGGAGGATCAGGTCTCAGCTGGTTCCTGCTTTTGTTGCTCTTAGCTGAGAGGGAATATGTCAAAATCATAAAGATTGTGCACTTGGTGACAAGTTTTTGATATTTGGCATGTGTTAGTTATGGACATAAGGTTTTCAAACAAATGGTGACGCCCCCTAGTGGCCGGTTTGCAGAACATTCAAAATGTCTCCCGCCGAAAAGACCAAAGGTCAAATCTCATCTTCTTTTAGTCCTAGATTGTTGTATATTGTCACTTTCTCTCCTTTTTTTGGTGCTAGGAATTCAATTCTGAGATAAATGTCCTTTTTCAAATATCAAAAACTTTCACCAAGTGCACAATCTGTTTGACTTTTGACGTATTCCCTCCCAGCTAAAAAGCTTGAATCAGATACTGAACCAGGCGAACCAGCCGGAGTTCCTGTCAAGGTGCGTATGAGAGACAAGAGAGCGACGTGACGCCTTCCTAACCTCGTTATCGGCTCGTTAGCGGTTCGTTAGCGCCGCCCGATGAGCCGTTCCTCCTCACATCTGCAGACAGGCGTCTCCACCGGGACCCGTGTTGTTGGTGCCCCTCAGTTCACCCCTGGACCCCAGTGGAGCTGCTGCTGAACACATGGAACATCCCAGCAGCTTCCTCAACCAATCAAGAGTTCCTGTCTGCAGGGTCAGAGGCCAGGTCAAGGTCACGTCAAGGTCACGCCAGGGGCAGGGTCAGAGGTCAGGGTCAGGGTCAGGGTCAGAGGTCAGGGGTCCATGGAGCTCCACGGACCAAGTGGCTGCCGGAGGACGATAACGGTATTAACCTCCTGCCGTTGAGGATGTTTCAGCCACAGTTTTGGTGCTAAAGTGAAATGTCAGGATTAATCCCTGCAGGAGGATTACAACCCCTAAAGTAACTAGAGTAATCCCTGCAGGAGGATTACAACCCCTAAAGTAACTCAGAAGGAGGATTACAACCCCTAAAGTAACTAGAGTAATCCCTGCAGGAGGATTACAACCCCTAAAGTAACTAGAGTAATCCCTGCAGGAGGATTACAACCCCTAAAGTAACTCAGAAGGAGGATTACAACCCCTAAAGTAACTAGAGTAATCCCTGCAGGAGGATTACAACCCCTAAAGTAACTAGAGTAATCCCTGCAGGAGGATTACAACCCCTAAAGTAACTAGAGTAATCCCTGCAGGAGGATTACAACCCCCTAAAGTAACTCAGAAGGAGGATTACAACCCTGTAAAGTAACTAGAGTGGAGCTTTGCTCAAGGACACCACGGCAGCTGCTCTGGTGTCTCTGGTATCTGATCATCTTTACTCAGCTGGAATAGAGAACCGCCGGGTGAATGAATGAATTAAAGAGTCTGCTAGTGTCTCTCCTCCGGTGCTGCAGGGGCTGATGGGACTTTACTGGGGAACACCTCAACCCTCTTAATCAATCACAATAATAATCATCAGGAAACAACAACAACTGTAGCGCAGAGGGAAGAACGAGGGAGTCAGCAGAGGAAGAAGAACGGAGGAGAACCCTGGAATCTGGGTCCAGTTCTGGTTCAGGTCCAGTTAAGGTTCTCAGAAATCATTAAACGCCATGAGGAAACAGCCCTGGACCGGTGGAGGAACTCCGAGTATTGACATCCTTCATCCCTCAGATTCCACATTCATCCCAGACTGTTTGATACTCGTTCAGAAACCAGACTGAATCCTCTGAATACTGAACATTAATTTCTGCTTGATGCCACAACAGTAGAAGAACTGAAACAACAGAAAGTCTAGAATGACAACCTAGATGAAACACCTTGGCCCATGAGCAAGGCATTAACCCTGATTGCTCCACAAATGGTGCACATGTTCTCACAGATGGAAGTCACTCTGGATAAAAGCATCTGCTACATGACAGTAGTAGTAGTAGTAATGGTATTTATGAACATGAGAGGAAACAGATTATCAACAGATTCATCCATCCCCCCTCATCCTCTCATCCAGGAGGGGGGGGGGGATGGGGCAGCAGACCAATCAGAGAGGTCCAGAACCAGAACCCCTTCATCCAGGAGACCTGGAGTCATTAATGTACATGATCCCTCTATAACAGGGGTCAGCAACCCGCAGCTCTAGAGATTTTTCAGAAATGTTTGACCTTTTTTCTTCTTTTCCTTTTTTTCTCTTTCTTTTTTTTCCTTTTTTCTCTTTTTTCTTTTTTTCTTCCCTTTTCCTTTCCTTTTTAATCTCGATATTTTGACTTTTTTCTCGAAATTTAGATTTTTTTCACGTAATTTTGACTATTTCCTCAACATTTCAACTTTTTTCTCGAAGTGCATAATAAAAATAAATCTCCCCCCAGTTGTAACTAATATAGAAACATGCAGCATGTGTTTCTTCATTCTAATTCTGATACAAGACTCTTCATGTTTTGCGGCTCCAGAAATATTAGTTTTTTGTGTTTTTGGTTCAATATGGATCTAAAACATTTTGGGTTGCCGACCCCTGGTTTATAACAAATACATGAGAAAGAAAGAAAGAAAGAAAGAAAGAAAGAAAGAAAGAAAGAAAGAAAGAAAGAAAGAAAGAAAGAAAGAAAGAAAGAAAGAAAGAAAGAAAGAAAGAAAGAAAGAAAGAAAGAAAGAAGGTCCTGGGTAACCAGCTCAGCAGAGACTCGTTAATTAACAGTTAATTAATCACATTTACTCTTCATTTACATTTTTACTCCAAATGGAATAAAAAACTATAAATGAGGGATTTTTTCCTTCTTTCTGTGACGTAACACCCGAGTAGTGGTGGATGAATAAATGGATGAATGGATGAATTGAACAGGTTTCCATCCCAAGTTTGTACCTGGACCCGCGGAACCGGAACCTCCTGCGCATGCGCAGACCCCCCGCAACTCACCTTGCTCCAGCAGCCGCAGCGCGTGCGTGAGGGCCGGGTCCAGCACGCGCTTCTCCGCCTGCAGCTCCGGCAGCAGCTCCATGCTGGCGGGCACGCGCACGGACACGCGCACCAGTGCAGGTCCCAGGCACGGGCACGGGCACGGCAGGTAAGATCCAAAGAGAAGATCCGGAACCAGAACCAGATCCAAGTTCAGGTTTCAGGTCCTGGAACCCGCGACCGCGGAGCCGCGCAGGCGCAGAACAGGTGGAGGATTAACGGTAGAACCAAATCCAAGTGCAGGGTCCGAACCCGCGGAGCTGCGCAGGCGCAGAAAAGGTAGATCCAGGAGATTTAAAAGGTAGAACCGGACCCAGAACCGGATCCAGGTGTTTAATCCGTCAGAGTGGAACCAGCATCCCGTCCTCGAACCCCGGACCTCAGATTTAGAACCTCAGACCCTGATCTCGGATCTTAATTCCCGGTTCTCGGACCCAGTATTTCGGACCTCAGATCCTGGTTTTCGAGTATCGGACCTCAGACTTCAGATCCCGGACCTGGTTCTTGGTTCCCGGACCTCAGATCCCCGGTTTTCAGCTCCCAGTTTTAAGATCCCGGTTCTAAGATCCTGGTTTTAGGGGTCCCGGGTCTCGGACCCGGTTCTTAGTTCCGTCCCTCTCCGCGTCCAGCGGGTCTCGGACCTCAGATCCCGGTTTTTAGGTCTTAGTTCCCGGTTCTCAGGTCCCGGGTCCTGGTTCTCCGACCTCAGACCTGGTTCAGGTCCCGGTTCCTGGTTCAGGTCTCAGACCTCAGATCCCGGTTTTTCGGGTCCTGGTTCTTGGTTTTCGGGTCCCTGGTGTAAGATCCTGGTTCTCAGACCTGGTCCCGGTTCCCGGTCTCGTTCCTCCGTTGCTCCGTTACTCCGTTCCTCCGTTCCTCCTCCGTCCCTCTCCGCGTCCAGCGGGTCTTTGAAGCTCCTCGGTCTCTCCTTCAGCTGAAGCAGCTGCTGATCCTGATTGGTTCCCGCCCCGGTGACGTAGCCAGAGGGGGCGGGGCTAATGAGCAGCTGCTGGAGGAACTGGAGGAACTGGAACTGTCCGAGGTGCTGAATCCACTATTAGAGGCTGATTACAGAAAGATGTTTAGGAGATTCATCCATCTATTCCTCCATCCATCTATTCCTCCATCCATCTATTCATCCATCCATCATCCATCTACAGCAGCAGGAACTGTCCGAGGTGCTGATTCTACTAGAGGCTGATTAGAGAAACAAGATATTTAGAACCGATGGAGATCCATGCATTCATTAATTCATCTATACCTCCATCCCTCCATCATCCATCCCTCCATCATTAACTCATCAATCATTCATTCATCCATCCATCATCCATCCCTCCATCATCCATCCATCCATTATTTCATCAATCCATCCATCCAGAATCAGGATTTATTGTAGTTAAACTCCAGAATCAGGATTTATTCATGTTAAACTCCAGAATCAGGATTTATTAATGTTAAACTCCAGAATCAGGATTTATTGTAGTTAAACTCCAGAATCAGGATTTATTGATGTTAAACTCCAGAATCAGGATTTATTAATGTTAAACTCCAGAATCAGGATTTATTAATGTTAAACTCCAGAATCAGGATTTATTAATGTTAAACTCCAGAATCAGGATTTATTAATGTTAAACTCCAGAATCAGGATTTATTGTAGTTAAACTCCAGAATCAGGATTTATTAATGTTAAACTCCAGAATCAGGATTTATTGTAGTTAAACTCCAGAATCAGGATTTATTAATGTTAAACTCCAGAATCAGGATTTATTAATGTTAAACTCCAGAATCAGGATTTATTAATGTTAAACTCCAGAATCAGGATTTATTAATGTTAAACTCCAGAATCAGGATTTATTAATGTTAAACTCCAGAATCAGGATTTATTAATGTTAAACTCCAGAATCAGGATTTATTCATGTTAAACTCCAGAATCAGGATTTATTCATGTTAAACTCCAGAATCAGGATTTATTAATGTTAAACTCCAGAATCAGGATTTATTAATGTTAAACTCCAGAATCAGGATTTATTAATGTTAAACTCCAGAATCAGGATTTATTAATATTAAACTCCAGAATCAGGATTTATTGATGTTAAACTCCAGAATCAGGATTTATTAATGTTAAACTCCAGAATCAGGATTTATTGATGTTAAACTCCAGAATCAGGATTTATTGATGTTAAACTCCAGAATCAGGATTTATTAATGTTAAACACCAGAATCAGGATTTATTGATGTTAAACTCCAGAATCAGGATTTATTGTAGTTAAACTCCAGAATCAGGATTTATTGATGTTAAACTCCAGAATCAGGATTTATTAATGTTAAACTCCAGAATCAGGATTTATTAATGTTAAACTCCAGAATCAGGATTTATTCATGTTAAACTCCAGAATCAGGATTTATTAATGTTAAACTCCAGAATCCGGATTTATTAATGTTAAACTCCAGAATCAGGATTTATTAATGTTAAACTCCAGAATCAGGATTTATTAATGTTAAACTCCAGAATCAGGATTTATTGTAGTTAAACTCCAGAATCAGGATTTATTGATGTTAAACTCCAGAATCAGGATTTATTAATGTTAAACTCCAGAATCAGGATTTATTAATGTTAAACTTCAGAATCAGGATTTATTGTAGTTAAACTCCAGAATCAGGATTTATTAATGTTAAACTCCAGAATCAGGATTTATTGTAGTTAAACTCCAGAATCAGGATTTATTAATGTTAAACTCCAGAATCAGGATTTATTAATGTTAAACTCCAGAAACAGGATTTATTAATGTTAAACTCCAGAATCAGGATTTATTAATGTTAAACTCCAGATTCAGGATTTATTGATGTTAAACTCCAGAATCAGGATTTATTGATGTTAAACTCCAGAATCAGGATTTATTAATGTTAAACTCCAGAATCAGGATTTATTAATGTTAAACTCCAGAATCAGGATTTATTAATGTTAAACTCCAGAATCAGGATTTATTAATGTTAAACTCCAGAATCAGGATTTATTAATGTTAAACTCCAGAATCAGGATTTATTAATGTTAAACTCCAGAATCAGGATTTATTAATGTTAAACTCCAGAATCAGGATTTATTAATGTTAAACTCCAGAATCAGGATTTATTAATGTTAAACTCCAGAATCAGGATTTATTAATGTTAAACTCCAGAATCAGGATTTATTAATGTTAAACTCCAGAATCAGAATTTATTAATGTTAAACTCCAGAATCAGAATTTATTAATGTTAAACTCCAGAATTTATTAATGTTAAACTCCAGAATCAGAATTTATTAATGTTAAACTCCAGAATCAGAATTTATTAATGTTAAACTCCAGAATCAGAATTTATTAATGTTAAACTCCAGAATCAGAATTTATTAAAGTTAAACTCCAGAATCAAGATTTATTCATGTTAAACTCCAGAATCAGGATTTATTAATGTTAAACTCCAGAATCAGGATTTATTAATGTTAAACTCCAGAATCAGGATTTATTAATGTTAAACTCCAGAATCAGGATTTATTGATGTTAAACTCCAGAATCAGGATTTATTGTAGTTAAACTCCAGAATCAGGATTTATTGTAGTTAAACTCCAGAACCAGGATTTATTAATGTTAAACTCCAGAATCAGGATTTATTGTAGTTAAACTCCAGAATCAGGATTTATTAATGTTAAACTCCAGAATCAGGATTTATTAATGTTAAACTCCAGAATCAGGATTTATTAATGTTAAACTCCAGAATCAGGATTTATTGATGTTAAACTCCAGAATCAGGATTTATTGATGTTAAACTCCAGAATCAGGATTTATTAATGTTAAACTCCAGAATCAGGATTTATTGTAGTTAAACTCCAGAATCAGGATTTATTAATGTTAAACTCCAGAATCAGGATTTATTAATGTTAAACACCAGAATCAGGATTTATTAATGTTAAACTCCAGAATCAGGATTTATTAATGTTAAACTCCAGAATCAGGATTCATTAATGTTAAACTCCAGAATCAGGATTTATTGATGTTAAACTCCAGAATCAGGATTTATTAATGTTAAACTCCAGAATCAGGATTTATTGTAGTTAAACTCCAGAATCAGGATTTATTAATGTTAAACTCCAGAATCAGGATGTATTAATGTTAAACTCCAGAATCAGGATTTATTAATGTTAAACTCCAGAATCAGGATTTATTAATGTTAAACTCCAGAATCAGGATTTATTGTAGTTAAACTCCAGAATCAGGATTTATTGTAGTTAAACTCCAGAATCAGGATTTATTGTAGTTAAACTCCAGAATCAGGATTTATTGTAGTTTAACTCCAGAATCAGGATTTATTAATGTTAAACTCCAGAATCAGGATTTATTAATGTTAAACTCCAGAATCAGGATTTATTAATGTTAAACTCCAGAAACAGGATTTATTAATGTTAAACTCCAGAATCAGGATTTATTAATGTTAAACTCCAGAATCAGGATTTATTAATGTTAAACTCCAGAATCAGGATTTATTAATGTTAAACTCCAGAATCAGGATTTATTAATGTTAAACTCCAGAATCAGGATTTATTCATGTTAAACTCCAGAATCAGGATTTATTGATGTTAAACTCCAGAATCAGGATTTATTAATGTTAAACTCCAGAATCAGGATTTATTGTAGTTAAACTCCAGAATCAGGATTTATTAATGTTAAACTCCAGAATCAGGATTTATTAATGTTAAACTCCAGAATCAGGATTTATTAATGTTAAACTCCAGAATCAGGATTTATTAATGTTAAACTCCAGAATCAGGATTTATTCATGTTAAACTCCAGAATCAGGATTTATTCATGTTAAACTCCAGAATCAGGATTTATTCATGTTAAACTCCAGAATCAGGATTTATTCATGTTAAACTCCAGAATCAGGATTTATTAATGTTAAACTCCAGAATCAGGATTTATTAATGTTAAACTCCAGAATCAGGATTTATTAATGTTAAACTCCAGAATCAGGATTTATTAATGTTAAACTCCAGAATCCGGATTTATTAATGTTAAACTCCAGAATCAGGATTTATTAATGTTAAACTCCAGAATCAGGATTTATTAATGTTAAACTCCAGAATCAGGATTTATTGTAGTTAAACTCCAGAATCAGGATTTATTGATGTTAAACTCCAGAATCAGGATTTATTAATGTTAAACTCCAGAATCAGGATTTATTAATGTTAAACTTCAGAATCAGGATTTATTGTAGTTAAACTCCAGAATCAGGATTTATTAATGTTAAACTCCAGAATCAGGATTTATTAATGTTAAACTCCAGAATCAGGATTTATTAATGTTAAACTCCAGAATCAGGATTTATTAATGTTAAACTCCAGAATCAGGATTTATTGATGTTAAACTCCAGAATCAGGATTTATTGATGTTAAACTCCAGAATCAGGATTTATTAATGTTAAACTCCAGAATCAGGATTTATTGTAGTTAAACTCCAGAATCAGGATTTATTAATGTTAAACTCCAGAATCAGGATTTATTAATGTTAAACACCAGAATCAGGATTTATTAATGTTAAACTCCAGAATCAGGATTTATTAATGTTAAACTCCAGAATCAGGATTTATTAATGTTAAACTCCAGAATCAGGATTTATTGATGTTAAACTCCAGAATCAGGATTTATTAATGTTAAACTCCAGAATCAGGATTTATTGTAGTTAAACTCCAGAATCAGGATTTATTAATGTTAAACTCCAGAATCAGGATGTATTAATGTTAAACTCCAGAATCAGGATTTATTAATGTTAAACTCCAGAATCAGGATTTATTAATGTTAAACTCCAGAATCAGGATTTATTGTAGTTAAACTCCAGAATCAGGATTTATTGTAGTTAAACTCCAGAATCAGGATTTATTGTAGTTAAACTCCAGAATCAGGATTTATTGTAGTTTAACTCCAGAATCAGGATTTATTAATGTTAAACTCCAGAATCAGGATTTATTAATGTTAAACTCCAGAATCAGGATTTATTAATGTTAAACTCCAGAAACAGGATTTATTAATGTTAAACTCCAGAATCAGGATTTATTAATGTTAAACTCCAGAATCAGGATTTATTAATGTTAAACTCCAGAATCAGGATTTATTAATGTTAAACTCCAGAATCAGGATTTATTAATGTTAAACTCCAGAATCAGGATTTATTCATGTTAAACTCCAGAATCAGGATTTATTGATGTTAAACTCCAGAATCAGGATTTATTAATGTTAAACTCCAGAATCAGGATTTATTGTAGTTAAACTCCAGAATCAGGATTTATTAATGTTAAACTCCAGAATCAGGATTTATTAATGTTAAACTCCAGAATCAGGATTTATTAATGTTAAACTCCAGAATCAGGATTTATTAATGTTAAACTCCAGAATCAGGATTTATTCATGTTAAACTCCAGAATCAGGATTTATTCATGTTAAACTCCAGAATCAGGATTTATTCATGTTAAACTCCAGAATCAGGATTTATTCATGTTAAACTCCAGAATCAGGATTTATTAATGTTAAACTCCAGAATCAGGATTTATTAATGTTAAACTCCAGAATCAGGATTTATTAATGTTAAACTCCAGAATCAGGATTTATTAATGTTAAACTCCAGAATCCGGATTTATTAATGTTAAACTCCAGAATCAGGATTTATTAATGTTAAACTCCAGAATCAGGATTTATTAATGTTAAACTCCAGAATCAGGATTTATTGTAGTTAAACTCCAGAATCAGGATTTATTGATGTTAAACTCCAGAATCAGGATTTATTAATGTTAAACTCCAGAATCAGGATTTATTAATGTTAAACTTCAGAATCAGGATTTATTGTAGTTAAACTCCAGAATCAGGATTTATTAATGTTAAACTCCAGAATCAGGATTTATTAATGTTAAACTCCAGAATCAGGATTTATTGTAGTTAAACTCCAGAATCAGGATTTATTAATGTTAAACTCCAGAATCAGGATTTATTGTAGTTAAACTCCAGAATCAGGATTTATTAATGTTAAACTCCAGAATCAGGATTTATTAATGTTAAACTCCAGAATCAGGATTTATTAATGTTAAACTCCAGAAACAGGATTTATTAATGTTAAACTCCAGAATCAGGATTTATTAATGTTAAACTCCAGAATCAGGATTTATTGATGTTAAACTCCAGAATCAGGATTTATTGATGTTAAACTCCAGAATCAGGATTTATTAATGTTAAACTCCAGAATCAGGATTTATTAATGTTAAACTCCAGAATCAGGATTTATTAATGTTAAACTCCAGAATCAGGATTTATTGATGTTAAACTCCAGAATCAGGATTTATTGATGTTAAACTCCAGAATCAGGATTTATTGATGTTAAACTCCAGAATCAGGATTTATTAATGTTAAACTCCAGAATCAGGATTTATTAATGTTAAACTCCAGAATCAGGATTTATTAATGTTAAACTCCAGAATCAGAATTTATTAATGTTAAACTCCAGAATCAGAATTTATTAATGTTAAACTCCAGAATTTATTAATGTTAAACTCCAGAATCAGAATTTATTAATGTTAAACTCCAGAATCAGAATTTATTAATGTTAAACTCCAGAATCAGAATTTATTAATGTTAAACTCCAGAATCAGAATTTATTAAAGTTAAACTCCAGAATCAGAATTTATTAATGTTAAACTCCAGAATCAGGATTTATTGATGTTAAACTCCAGAATCAGGATTTATTGATGTTAAACTCCAGAATCAAGATTTATTAATGTTAAACTCCAGAATCAGAATTTATTAATGTTAAACTCCAGAATCAGAATTTATTAATGTTAAACTCCAGAATCAGAATTTATTAATGTTAAACTCCAGAATCAGGATTTATTAATGTTAAACTCCACAATCAGGATTTATTAATGTTAAACTCCACAATCAGGATTTATTAATGTTAAACTCCAGAATCAGGATTTATTAATGTTAAACTCCAGAATTAGGATGGATTTATTAATGTTAAACTCCAGAATCAGGATTTATTAATGTTAAACTCCAGAATTAGGATGGATTTATTAATGTTATTCTACAGGTTTCATGAGAGTTCAGTTCTGTTTCTGTTCAGGAGGTGAAGGTGAAGTTAAACGGTACAAAAGACAGATGTTCCTCCCAGCGGATGAGAGGAACATCTGCTGAACAAATAAAGAGTTTAAATCCCGGGGCAACATGAGGTAATAATACTGTGTAGTATTCCAGTTTAAACAAATCAAATAAAGATATTAGATTAAAGATATTAGATTAAAGAGTCTGACAGACAGAGCTTTATCCTTCAGACTCTGTAAATGTGACGGATGAGGAAGTTTCAGGATTCTGAAAACAGATTTATCTGATCTGGAACTCCAGGAACCAGAACCAGAACCAGAACAAGGAACCAGAACCAGAACCAGGAACCAGAACCAGGAACAGAACCAGAACCAGAACCAGAACCAGAACCAGAACCAGAACCAGGAACCAGAACCAGAACCAGGAACCAGAACCAGGACCAGAACCAGGAACCAGAACCAGGAACCAGAACCAGAACCAGAACCAGGAACCAGAACCAGGAACCAGAACCAGGAACCAGAGACGAGACGTGTTTTGTGCAGCGATGGAGCAGTCAGACGTTTAACCCAGGGCTCGTCACCCCGCGTCTCTCTAGCGCCGCCCTAGCGTCTCTCTAGCGCCGCCCTAGTGTCTCTCTAGCGCCGCCCTAGCGTCTCTCTAGCGCCGCCCTAGCGTCTCTCTAGCGCCGCCCTAGTGTCTCTCTAGCGCCGCCCTAGTGTCTCTCTAGCGCCGCCCTAGCGTCTCTCTAGCGCCGCCCCTAGTGTCTCTCTAGCGCCGCCCTAGTGTCTCTCTAGCGCCGCCCTAGCGTCTCTCTAGCGCCGCCCTAGCGTCTCTCTAGCGCCGCCCTAGTGTCTCTCTAGCGCCGCCCTAGTGTCTCTCTAGCGCCGCCCTAGTGTCTCTCTAGCGCCGCCCTAGCGTCTCTCTAGCGCCGCCCTAGCGTCTCTCTAGCGCCGCCCTAGTGTCTCTCTAGCGCCGCCCTAGCGTCTCTCTAGCGCCGCCCTAGCGTCTCTCTAGCGCCGCCCTAGTGTCTCTCTAGCGCCGCCCTAGTGTCTCTCTAGCGCCGCCCTAGTGTCTCTCTAGCGCCGCCCTAGCGTCTCTAGCGCCGCCCTAGCGTCTCTCTAGCGCCGCCCTAGTGTCTCTCTAGCGCCGCCCTAGTGTCTCTCTAGCGCCGCCCTAGCGTCTCTCTAGCGCCGCCCTAGCGCCGCCCTAGCGTCTCTCTAGCGCCGCCCTAGTGTCTCCTGGAGCTTTTTCACAAATGTTTAAAAATGGAAATCGATGGAGAGGGAAATATATGTTTAGTTTTAATATGGTTTCTGTAGGAAAACAAACATGACACACACATTATGAACGTTTTCCAATGCTGTAAAAATGTGTAGAATAAATATTACATTTCAACATTTCTGTTAACGAAGATTTATACGGAGTATCAGCGCCGTGCAGGAGAAAGAATATTTGAGAGGAGGAAGATTTTTTTTTATTATGCACTTCGAGAAAAAAGTCAAAATGTCAAGATTAATGTTGAAGTACAATTTCAAGAATAAAGTCGAAACTTTGCCTTTTTTCTCAAAATGTACTTCAACATTAATCTCGACATTTAAACTTTTTTTTTTTAAATTTTGACTTTTTTCTCGACATTTTGACTTTTTTCACCAAGTGCATAATGACCTTCTGGTCCAGGTCGTGTCCGTTCCCTGGTTAGAGGTGATGAAGGTCTTGGTCCTCTGACGGAGACTCTAGTCCAGCAGCAGGAACGTCTCAGGAGGCTGATTGTCCTTCAGTCATTTATGTTATTGATCAGGTGATTGATCAGCTGATTGATCATCTCCTGCCAGATCCTTCGCCTTCCCATGATTCCTTTCACCTTCCAGAGGTCAGGACTGCTGCTGCAGCTGTGATCCGGAATTCATTACCAGGTCTGGTTCTGGTTCTGGTTCTGGTTCTGGACCTCCAGGACCAGGACCAGGTCCTGCAACCATAATAATAATAATAATAATAATAATAATAATAATAATAATAATAATAATAATAATAACAATAATAATAATAATAATAATAATAATAATAATAATAATAATAATTACAATAATAATAATAATAATAATAATAATAATAATAATAATAATAATTACAATAATAATAATAATGATAATAATAATAATAATAATAATAATAATAATAATAATAATAATAATAATAATAATAATAATAATAATAATAATTACAATACTAATAATAATAATAATTACAATAATAATAATAATAATAATAATAATAATAATAATAATAACAATAATAATAATAATAATAATAATTACAATAATAATAATAATAATAATAATAATTACAATAATAATAATAATAATTACAATAATAATAATAATAATAATAATAGTACTAATAATAATAATAATAATAATAATAATAATAATAATAATAATAATAATAATAATAATAACAATCATATTAATAATAATAATAACAATATCATATGCTGTAACGATGCACCTTCCATTAACCATTTCTACCTCATTCTGCTGCAACTTTACCTTCTTTTTTTAATTGTATATCTGTTAATAAGAGCCACATTTGACTATTTACTGTACAGTGAGCAAAAATAACCAAGTCAGATTCCCGGGCTACTGGGCTAATAAAAACCTGGTCCAGGTCTCCTCCTGTAGGCTGGTGATATAGTTATATAATATAGCACCACATAATATAAAGTAATATATGTAATACTATAATAGCATATAATAATATAATATCCTAATGTAACTGTTCAGATTAAAAAATAATAAGAAAAAAGAAAAAAGAAAAGAAAGAAAATGTAGTTGTGATGATGGTTTGATAATAATAATAGCAATGAAACAACAACAATAGTAACAATGATAATATTCACAATCATGATCATAATCAGAACCAACATTTATAAACTAATAATTTCACTCATCAAAATGACAGAAATTATTATTATTATTAATGATATTATTATTATTATTATTATTATTATTATTATTATTATTATTATTATTATTATTATTATTATTAATGATATTATTATTATTATTATTATTATTATTATTATTATTATTATTATTATTATTATTATTATTATTATTAATGATATTATTATTATTATTATTATTATTATTATTATTATTATTATTATTAATATTATTATTAGTATTATTATTATTATTATTAGGGCCCGAGCACTGACAGTGCTAGGGCCCTAATGTATCTGTAGGAATTATTATTTTTCCAGTTTTTCTGACGAAGTGATTCCCTTTTTTCCCCCTAAACGTGCCCCAAAAGTCACCAAATTCTGCACCAAGTCAGTCCTGGTGAAAAATGTGATATTTCATGGTTTGCATTAATGGGCGTGGCCTAACGGCTCAACAGCGCCCCCTAGAAAACTTTGTTCCTCAAGCCCCAAGATACGGTTTGACGTATATGCACGAAAATCGGTACACACCTGTATCATGTAACAACTTAAAGAAAAGTCTCTTGGAGCCATGGCCGAAACCGGACAGGAAGTCGGACATCTTGAATTAATTGTGTCATTTTGGCGTGATTATCCCAGAGCCATTAACCACCGGCTGATACTTCCTGGAGTCTGTTTACAGCTGGAGATCTGACTCCCTGCTTTATGAATCAGTTTTAATCCAGAACCATTAACCACGACTCTAATCCCCCGGTTTAAGGTCTAGTTCTGGTTCTGGAGTCTAGTTCTTACTGGTGCTGGTGTTGTTGGTGTTTCCTGTCGTGTTTATGACAGATCTGCTTTATGAATCAGTTTTAATCCAGATCCATTAACCACCGGCTCTAATCCCTGAAGAGACGTATTAATATATTTATATATTTATATCTGAGCTCCATCTGTTGCTGCAGTTCAGACTCAAACACAGTTAAACACACACGACACCAGAGACCAGAGACGTTCCTGGAGAGGATCAGGAAACATATACACATATTTATTTATATACTGTATATATATATATATATATATATATATATATATATATATATATATATATATATATATATATACATATATATATATATATATATATATATATACATATATACAGAACCGGGTCCCTCTCTCCGTCTCCAGTCCTGCATGATTCCTGCAGGTTACAGAGCAACGCTGCCTCCTGGTGGACGAGTCTGTAACTGACGGAGGAGGGAAGGAGTTACAGACTTCATGAGGTCTGGGGGGTCTGAGGTCTTCAGGTCTGGGAGGTCTTCAGGTCTTCAGGTCTTCAGGTCTGCTGGAAGGGGGGCAAGATTCAGTTTTTACACCCACAACTGCAGGAGAACTGATCTAAATCCAGGACTCCAGTCGTGCAGGAGGTAGTGTTGATGGAAAACCAGGAGATACAGAAACACAGACTGAGCCTCAATAGTTTCTTTATTCTCTAATAAAAGTACAGGTTCTCTGAACAAACATCTGTAAATACTTCCAATAACTTCCAATAACTTATAAATAATTATAAATAACTTCCAATAACTTCCAATAACTTCAATAACTTCCAATAACTTCCAATAACTTCAATAACTTCAATAACTTCAATAACTTCCAATAACTTCCAATAACTTCAATAACTTCAATAACTTCCAATAACTTCAATAACTTCCAATAACTTCAATAACTTCAATAACTTCAATAACTTCAATAACTTCAATAACTTCCAATAACTTCAATAACTTCAATAACTTCAATAACTTCCAATAACTTCCAATAACTTCCAATAACTTCAATAACTTCCAATAACTTCAATAACTTCAATAACTTCCAATAACTTCAATAACTTCCAATAACTTCCAATAACTTCCAATAACTTCAATAACTTCAATAACTTCAATAACTTCAATAACTTCCAATAACTTCCAATAACTTCAATAACTTCAATAACTTCAATAACTTCAATAACTTCAATAACTTCAATAACTTCAATAACTTCAATAACTTCAATAACTTCCAATAACTTCCATAACTTCCAATAACTTCCAATAACGTCAATAACTTCCAATAACTTCAATAACGTCCAATAACTTCCAATAACTTCCAATAACTTCCAATAACTTCAATAACTTCCAATAACTTCAATAACTTCAATAACTTCAATAACTTCCAATAACTTCCAATAACGTCAATAACTTCCAATAACTTCAATAACGTCCAATAACTTCCAATAACTTCCAATAACTTCCAATAACTTCAATAACTTCCAATAACTTCAATAACTTCAATAACTTCAATAACTTCCAATAACTTCAATAACTTCAATAACTTCAATAACTTCAATAACTTCCAATAACTTCAATAACTTCCAATAACTTCAATAACTTCAATAACTTCAATAACTTCAATAACTTCAATAACTTCCAATAACTTCAATAACTTCAATAACTTCCAATAACTTCAATAACTTCAATAACTTCAATAACTCCAATAACTTCCAATAACTTCAATAACTTCCAATAACTTCAATAACTTCAATAACTTCAATAACTTCCAATAACTTCCAATAACTTCCAATAACTTCAATAACTTCAATAACTTCCAATAACTTCCAATAACTTCCAATAACTTCAATAACTTCAATAACTTCAATAACTTCAATAACTTCCAATAACTTCCAATAACTTCCAATAACTTCCAATAACTCCAATAACTTCAATAACTTCAATAACTTCAATAACTTCAATAACTTCCAATAACTTCAATAACTTCAATAACTTCCAATAACTTCCAATAACTTCCAATAACTTCAATAACTTCAATAACTTCAATAACTTCAATAACTTCCAATAACTTCCAATAACTTCCAATAACTTCAATAACTTCCAATAACTTCCAATAACTTCAATAACTTCCAATAACTTCAATAACTTCCAATAACTTCCAATAACTTCCAATAACTTCCAATAACTTCAATAACTTCCAATAACTTCCAATAACTTCCAATAACTTCAATAACTTCCAATAACTTCAATAACTTCCAATAACTTCCAATAACTTCAATAACTTCAATAACTTCCAATAACTTCCAATAACTTCCAATAACTTCAATAACTTCCCATAACTTCCAATAACTTCCAATAACTTCCAATAACTTCAATAACTTCCAATAACTTCAATAACTTCCAATAACTTCCAATAACTTCAATAACTTCCCATAACTTCCAATAACTTCCAATAACTTCAATAACTTCCAATAACTTCAATAACTTCCAATAACTTCAATAACTTCCAATAACTTCCAATAACTTCCAATAACTTCCAATAACTTCCCATAACTTCCAATAACTTCCAATAACTTCCAATAACTTCCAATAACTTCAATAACTTCAATAACTTCCAATAACTTCCATAACTTCCAATAACTTCCAATAACTTCAATAACTTCAATAACTTCAATAACTTCCAATAACTTTCAATAACTTCCAATAACTTCCAATAACTTCCAATAACTTCAATAACTTCAATAACTTCCAATAACTTCAATAACTTCAATAACTTCAATAACTTCCAATAACTTCCAATAACTTCAATAACTTCAATAACTTCAATAACTTCAATAACTTCCAATAACTTCAATAACTTCAATAACTTCCAATAACTTCCAATAACTTCAATAACTTCAATAACTCCAATAACTTCAATAACTTCAATAACTTCAATAACTTCCAATAACTTCAATAACTTCCAATAACTTCCAATAACTTCAATAACTTCAATAACTTCCAATAACTTCCAATAACTTCCATAACTTCCAATAACTTCCAATAACTTCCATAACTTCCAATAACTTCAATAACTTCCAATAACTTCCAATAACTTCCAATAACTTCCAATAACTTCAATAACTTCCAATAACTTCCAAGAACTTCAATAACTTCAATAACTTCCAATAACTTCCATAACTTCCAATAACTTCAATAACTTCCAATGACTTCCAATAACTTCCATAACTTCCAATAACTTCCAATAACTTCAATAACTTCAATAACTTCAATAACTTCCAATAACTTATAAATAATTATAAATAACTTCCAATAACTTCAATAACTCCAATAACTTCCAATAACTTCAATAACTTCCAATAACTTCAATAACTTCCAATAACTTCCAATAACTTATAAATAATTATAAATAACTTCCAATAACTTCAATAACTCCAATAACTTCCAATAACTTCAATAACTTCCAATAACTTCAATAACTTCAATAACTTCAATAACTTCCAATAACTTCCAATAACTTCAATAACTTCCAATAACTTCAATAACTTCCAATAACTTCCAATAACTTCAATAACTTCCAATAACTTCCAATAACTTCCAATAACTTCCAATAACTTCAATAACTTCAATAACTTCCAATAACTTCCAATAACTTCCAATAACTTCCAATAACTTCAATAACTTCCAATAACTTCAATAACTTCCAATAACTTCCAATAACTTCAATAACTTCAATAACTTCCAATAACTTCAATAACTTCCAATAACTTCCAATAACTTCCAATAACTTCCAATAACTTCCAATAACTTCCAATAACTTCAATAACTTCCAATAACTTCCAATAACTTCAATAACTTCCAATAACTTCAATAACTTCCAATAACTTCCAATAACTTCCAATAACTTCCAATAACTTCAATAACTTCCAATAACTTCCAATAACTTCCAATAACTTCCAATAACTTCAATAACTTCCAATAACTTCCAATAACTTCAATAACTTCCAATAACTTCAATAACTTCAATAACTTCCAATAACTTCCAATAACTTCAACAACTTCCCATAACTTCCAATAACTTCCAATAACTTCCAATAACTTCCAATAACTTCAATAACTTCAATAACTTCAATAACTTCCAATAACTTCCATAACTTCCAATAACTTCCAATAACTTCAATAACTTCCAATAACTTCAATAACTTCCAATAACTTCCAATAACTTCAATAACTTCCAATAACTTCCATAACTTCCAATAATTTCCAATAACTTCAATAACTTCAATAACTTCAATAACTTCCAATAACTTCAATAACTTCCAATAACTTCAATATCTTCCAATAACTTCAATAACTTCCAATAACTTCCAATAACTTCAATAACTTCCAATAACTTCAATAACTTCCAATAACTTCCAATAACTTCAATATCTTCCAATAACTTCAATAACTTCCAATAACTTCAATAACTTCCAATAACTTCCAATAACTTCCAATAACTTCCAATAACTTCAATAACTTCAATAACTTCCAATAACTTCAATAACTTCCAATAACTTCCAATAACTTCCATAACTTCCAATAACTTCCAATAACTTCCATAACTTCCAATAACTTCCAATAACTTCCAATAACTTCCAATAACTTCCAATAACTTCAATAACTTCCAATAACTTCAATAACTTCCAATAACTTCAATAACTTCAATAACTTCCAATAACTTCCAATAACTTCAATAACTTCCAATAACTTCAATAACTTCAATAACTTCAATAACTTCAATAACTTCCAATAACTTCAATAACTTCAATAACTTCAATAACTTCCAATAACTTCCAATAACTTAAATAACTTCAATAACTTCAATAACTTCCAATAACTTCACATAACTTCAATAACTTCAATAACTTCCAATAACTTCAATAACTTCAAATAACTTCAATAACTTCAATAACTTCAATAACTTCCAATAACTTCAATAACTTCCAATAACTTCCAATAACTTCAATAACTCCAATAACTTCCAATAACTTCCAATAACTTCAATAACTCCAATAACTTCCAATAACTTCCAATAACTTCAATAACTTCAATAACTTCAATAACTTCAATAACTTCAATAACTTCCAATAACTTCAATAACTTCCAATAACTTCAATAACTTCCAATAACTTCCAATAACTTCCAATAACTTCAATAACTTCAATAACTTCAATAACTTCAATAACTTCCAATAACTTCCAATAACTTCCAATAACTTCCAATAACTTCAATAACTTCAATAACTTCCAATAACTTCCAATAACTTCCAATAACTTCCAATAACTTCAATAACTTCCAATAACTTCAATAACTTCCAATAACTTCCAATAACTTCAATAACTTCAATAACTTCCAATAACTTCAATAACTTCCAATAACTTCCAATAACTTCCAATAACTTCCAATAACTTCCAATAACTTCCAATAACTTCAATAACTTCCAATAACTTCCAATAACTTCAATAACTTCCAATAACTTCAATAACTTCCAATAACTTCCAATAACTTCCAATAACTTCCAATAACTTCAATAACTTCCAATAACTTCCAATAACTTCCAATAACTTCAATAACTTCCAATAACTTCCAATAACTTCAATAACTTCCAATAACTTCAATAACTTCAATAACTTCCAATAACTTCCAATAACTTCAACAACTTCCCATAACTTCCAATAACTTCCAATAACTTCCAATAACTTCCAATAACTTCAATAACTTCAATAACTTCAATAACTTCCAATAACTTCCATAACTTCCAATAACTTCCAATAACTTCAATAACTTCCAATAACTTCAATAACTTCCAATAACTTCCAATAACTTCAATAACTTCCAATAACTTCCATAACTTCCAATAATTTCCAATAACTTCAATAACTTCAATAACTTCAATAACTTCCAATAACTTCAATAACTTCCAATAACTTCAATATCTTCCAATAACTTCAATAACTTCCAATAACTTCCAATAACTTCAATAACTTCCAATAACTTCAATAACTTCCAATAACTTCCAATAACTTCAATATCTTCCAATAACTTCAATAACTTCCAATAACTTCAATAACTTCCAATAACTTCCAATAACTTCCAATAACTTCCAATAACTTCAATAACTTCAATAACTTCCAATAACTTCAATAACTTCCAATAACTTCCAATAACTTCCATAACTTCCAATAACTTCCAATAACTTCCATAACTTCCAATAACTTCCAATAACTTCCAATAACTTCCAATAACTTCCAATAACTTCAATAACTTCCAATAACTTCAATAACTTCCAATAACTTCAATAACTTCAATAACTTCCAATAACTTCCAATAACTTCAATAACTTCCAATAACTTCAATAACTTCAATAACTTCAATAACTTCAATAACTTCCAATAACTTCAATAACTTCAATAACTTCAATAACTTCCAATAACTTCCAATAACTTAAATAACTTCAATAACTTCAATAACTTCCAATAACTTCACATAACTTCAATAACTTCAATAACTTCCAATAACTTCAATAACTTCAAATAACTTCAATAACTTCAATAACTTCAATAACTTCCAATAACTTCAATAACTTCCAATAACTTCCAATAACTTCAATAACTCCAATAACTTCCAATAACTTCCAATAACTTCAATAACTCCAATAACTTCCAATAACTTCCAATAACTTCAATAACTTCAATAACTTCAATAACTTCAATAACTTCAATAACTTCCAATAACTTCAATAACTTCCAATAACTTCAATAACTTCCAATAACTTCCAATAACTTCCAATAACTTCAATAACTTCAATAACTTCAATAACTTCAATAACTTCCAATAACTTCAATAACTTCAATAACTTCAATAACTTCAATAACTTCCAATAACTTCAATAACTTCAATAACTTCCAATAACTTCAATAACTTCAATAACTTCCAATAACTTCAATAACTTCAATAACTTCAATAACTCCAATAACTTCCAATAACTTCAATAACTTCCAATAACTTCAATAACTTCAATAACTTCAATAACTTCCAATAACTTCCAATAACTTCCAATAACTTCAATAACTTCAATAACTTCCAATAACTTCCAATAACTTCCAATAACTTCGATAACTTCAATAACTTCAATAACTTCAATAACTTCAATAACTTCCAATAACTTCCAATAACTTCCAATAACTCCAATAACTTCAATAACTTCAATAACTTCAATAACTTCAATAACTTCAATAACTTCCAATAACTTCAATAACTTCAATAACTTCAATAACTTCCAATAACTTCCAATAACTTCCAATAACTTCCAATAACTTCAATAACTTCCAATAACTTCAATAACTTCCAATAACTTCAATAACTTCAATAACTTCCAATAACTTCCAATAACTTCCAATAACTTCAATAACTTCAATAACTTCAATAACTTCAATAACTTCCAATAACTTCCAATAACTTCCAATAACTTCCAATAACTTCAATAACTTCCAATAACTTCCAATAACTTCCAATAACTTCCAATAACTTCAATAACTTCCAATAACTTCCAATAACTTCCAATAACTTCCAATAACTTCAATAACTTCCAATAACTTCCAATAACTTCCAATAACTTCAATAACTTCCAATAACTTCCAATAACTTCAATAACTTCCAATAACTTCAATAACTTCAATAACTTCCAATAACTTCCAATAACTTCAACAACTTCCCATAACTTCCAATAACTTCCAATAACTTCCAATAACTTCCAATAACTTCAATAACTTCAATAACTTCAATAACTTCCAATAACTTCCATAACTTCCAATAATTTCCAATAACTTCAATAACTTCAATAACTTCAATAACTTCCAATAACTTCAATAACTTCCAATAACTTCAATATCTTCCAATAACTTCAATAACTTCCAATAACTTCCAATAACTTCAATAACTTCCAATAACTTCAATAACTTCCAATAACTTCCAATAACTTCAATATCTTCCAATAACTTCAATAACTTCCAATAACTTCAATAACTTCCAATAACTTCCAATAACTTCCAATAACTTCCAATAACTTCAATAACTTCAATAACTTCCAATAACTTCAATAACTTCCAATAACTTCCAATAACTTCCATAACTTCCAATAACTTCCAATAACTTCCATAACTTCCAATAACTTCCAATAACTTCCAATAACTTCCAATAACTTCCAATAACTTCAATAACTTCCAATAACTTCAATAACTTCCAATAACTTCAATAACTTCAATAACTTCCAATAACTTCCAATAACTTCAATAACTTCCAATAACTTCAATAACTTCAATAACTTCAATAACTTCAATAACTTCAATAACTTCCAATAACTTCAATAACTTCAATAACTTCAATAACTTCCAATAACTTCCAATAACTTCAATAACTTCAATAATTCCAATAACTTCAATAACTTCAAATAACTTCAATAACTTCAATAACTTCAATAACTTCCAATAACTTCAATAACTTCCAATAACTTCCAATAACTTCAATAACTCCAATAACTTCCAATAACTTCCAATAAACTTCAATAACTCCAATAACTTCCAATAACTTCAATAACTTCAATAACTTCAATAACTTCAATAACTCAATAACTTCAATAACTTCCAATAACTTCAATAACTTCAATACTTCAATAACTTCCAATAACTTCCAATAACTTCCAATAACTTCCAATAACTTCAATAACTTCAATAACTTCAATAACTTCAATAACTTCCAATAACTTCAATAACTTCAATAACTTCAATAACTTCAATAACTTCCAATAACTTCAATAACTTCAATAACTTCCAATAACTTCAATAACTTCAATAACTTCCAATAACTTCAATAACTTCAATAACTTCAATAACTCCAATAACTTCCAATAACTTCAATAACTTCCAATAACTTCAATAACTTCAATAACTTCAATAACTTCCAATAACTTCCAATAACTTCCAATAACTTCAATAACTTCAATAACTTCCAATAACTTCCAATAACTTCCAATAACTTCAATAACTTCAATAACTTCATTAACTTCAATAACTTCAATAACTTCCAATAACTTCCAATAACTTCCAATAACTTCCAATAACTCCAATAACTTCAATAACTTCAATAACTTCAATAACTTCAATAACTTCCAATAACTTCAATAACTTCAATAACTTCAATAACTTCCAATAACTTCCAATAACTTCCAATAACTTCAATAACTTCCAATAACTTCAATAACTTCCAATAACTTCAATAACTTCAATAACTTCCAATAACTTCCAATAACTTCCAATAACTTCAATAACTTCAATAACTTCAATAACTTCAATAACTTCCAATAACTTCCAATAACTTCCAATAACTTCCAATAACTTCAATAACTTCCAATAACTTCCAATAACTTCAATAACTTCCAATAACTTCAATAACTTCCAATAACTTCCAATAACTTCCAATAACTTCCAATAACTTCAATAACTTCCAATAACTTCCAATAACTTCCAATAACTTCCAATAACTTCAATAACTTCAATAACTTCCAATAACTTCCAATAACTTCCAATAACTTCCAATAACTTCAATAACTTCAATAACTTCAATAACTTCCAATAACTTCGATAACTTCCAATAACTTCCAATAACTTCAATAACTTCCAATAACTTCAATAACTTCCAATAACTTCCAATAACTTCAATAACTTCCAATAACTTCCATAACTTCAATAACTTCCAATAACTTCCAATAACTTCAATAACTTCCAATAACTTCAATAACTTCCAATAACTTCCAATAACTTCCAATAACTTCAATAACTTCCAATAACTTCCAATAACTTCAATAACTTCCAATAACTTCCAATAACTTCAATAACTTCCCATAACTTCCAATAACTTCCAATAACTTCCAATAACTTCAATAACTTCAATAACTTCAATAACTTCCAATAACTTCGATAACTTCCAATAACTTCCAATAACTTCAATAACTTCCAATAACTTCAATAACTTCCAATAACTTCCAATAACTTCAATAACTTCCAATAACTTCCATAACTTCCAATAATTTCCAATAACTTCAATAACTTCAATAACTTCAATAACTTCCAATAACTTCAATAACTTCCAATAACTTCAATATCTTCCAATAACTTCAATAACTTCCAATAACTTCCAATAACTTCAATAACTTCCAATAACTTCAATAACTTCCAATAACTTCCAATAACTTCAATATCTTCCAATAACTTCAATAACTTCCAATAACTTCAATAACTTCCAATAACTTCCAATAACTTCCAATAACTTCAATAACTTCAATAACTTCCAATAACTTCAATAACTTCCAATAACTTCCAATAACTTCCATAACTTCCAATAACTTCCAATAACTTCCATAACTTCCAATAACTTCCAATAACTTCCAATAACTTCCAATAACTTCCAATAACTTCCAATAACTTCAATAACTTCCAATAACTTCAATAACTTCCAATAACTTCAATAACTTCCAATAACTTCCAATAACTTCAATAACTTCCAATAACTTCAATAACTTCAATAACTTCAATAACTTCAATAACTTCCAATAACTTCAATAACTTCAATAACTTCAATAACTTCAATAACTTCCAATAACTTCCAATAACTTCCAATAACTTCAATAACTTCAATAACTTCCAATAACTTCACATAACTTCAATAACTTCAATAACTTCCAATAACTTCAATAACTTCAATAACTTCCAATAACTTCAATAACTTCCAATAACTTCCAATAACTTCAATAACTCCAATAACTTCCAATAACTTCCAATAACTTCAATAACTCCAATAACTTCCAATAACTTCCAATAACTTCAATAACTTCAATAACTTCAATAACTTCCAATAACTTCCCATAACTTCCAATAACTTCCAATAACTTCAATAACTTCCCATAACTTCCAATAACTTCAATAACTTCAATAACTTCCAATAACTTCCAATAACTTCCAATAACTTCAATAACTTCCAATAACTTCAATAACTCATCCAACCATCCAACTCAAGTGCATAATCCTCGTGTGTGTTTGGTGAGACTTTGATATCTGCGTTGGTGAGTTAATTTCGATTTCCTTATGGGTCCTAAAAAGACCCCTGCCCCTCAGGAGGATGAGGTGGTGACCGTCACTGTTCTCAATGATATGCTAGAACAGCAAAAGCTATTTTTTAAAGAACTGATGGAGCTCCAAGAAAAGAACTTTAAATCTTTTATAGGTCTCATCATGGACTCTACCTCAAAAAGAGTTGATGATCTGGTGAAAACAGTATGTGAGCTGAAACATAGTCTGGAGTTCACTCAAGCAGAGACAGAGAGTATAAAGGCTGCAAATGTGTTGAACCAGGCAGCAGCTCAGTCGAGTACTCTGCTCCTCGGCCAACTACAGGCAGAATTAGACAAGTTCTCCTCCAAAGGAGACTATTTGGAAAATCAATCCAGGAGAAACAACATCCTGGTGGATGGTATCGAGGATTCTAAATCCGAATCTTGGCAAGACACCGAGATTAAATTAAAGAAGATGATGTCTGATAAACTTGATTTGGATTCTAAACTGATTGAAGTTGAAAGGGCACACAGAGTTGGCACCTTCCTGCCAGATGGGAGACCCAGAGCTGTAGTTGCCAAGTTGCTAAGATACAAGGACAAGGAGGAGATCTTGAAAAGAGCAAAATGCCTTAAAGGTTCAAAGATCTTCATTAACGAGGATTTTTCTGAAAAAGTCCGCCTGAAACGGAAAGAGTTATTTCCCCTTCTCCTGGAAGAACGCAAAAAAGGGAACATTGCATATCTCAAATACGATCGGCTGATCTCTCACCCCCCTTCCCGCACATCGGCCTCTGCTGTAAAGTGAGGCTGACTGAGTCAATGGTGTATAAATGTGATTTTATCTGTTAATGTTTTCTTTTTCTTTCCTTTTTTTTTTGTTATGGCTAATACACTCTTGGGTAATATCCCCCCCCTAGGTATAAACAACACAGAATCTGAGCTGCCATCTTCTGCTGAAGCTGTAGCTCTAACAACAGAGGATGACACTCAAGATCTTTGTAATTTTCTTAAGGATAAGATTTTCAATCTCGTTGAAGTAGATACTAATAATAAATATAACATCAACATTGATCCTGATCTGAATTGTCTTAAATATGCAAACAGATCTATTACAAGTGAATATTATAATATTAAAACATTTAATACATTTAAAGTGAGTATCAACTCCCACTCTATGTTTTCTACTTTTCACCTAAATATACAAAGCCTTAATAGTCATGATAAGTATGACAATTTTGTTAATTATTTATCCTCACTGAATCATGAATTTTCTATCATTGCTCTCTCAGAAACGTGGCTCTCAGAAGCTACTAAATCTCAGTATGATTTGTCATTATATAATGCTGTTCACTCCTACAGATCAGAGAGAGTGGGTGGTGGTGTGTCAATTTACATTCACAACAAGTTTCAATTTTTTATTAGGGATGATCTTGCTTTCAAGCATCAAGCAGCTGAGATGGAGTCTCTCTTTGTCGAAATACCTTCATGTTCACTTTTTGATGGCAAAAATATTATAGTGGGATGTGTCTATCGACCCCCGGATTCAGATCTAAACATTTTTTGTGATAATATTGCATTAACATTAGACATAATCAATAAAGAAAACAAATTATGTTATTTATTAGGGGACTGGAACATTGACTTATTTAAGAAGCATGCAGCAATTACTGAATTCCTTAATACCATGTACTCTAACTGTTTTTTTCCTGTGATTTATAGACCAACAAGAGTGACCACTTATTCTGCCACTCTTATTGACAATATCTTCACAAATTCTTTGAATAATGTTGCCCATTCAGGTATTCTGATAACAGATATATCGGATCACTTTCCTGTATTCCATATTTCTTTGCCAATTAAAAGTGAACATGTGGAAAATAACTACAACTTTAAATTTAGAATCTTTAACAAAAGAAATACAGAGAAGTTTCAGAGGTTGGTTGACAACATTACCTGGGACGATGTTTATGAACATTCTTCTGTCCAACTTGCTTATCAGTCATTTATGAGTTATTTTAATTCTGCCTTTAATCATTGTTTTCCCCTGGTTAAACCCAGGAAGAAAACTGGTGAAGGTCTTCGGAAGCCCTGGTTTACAACAGGTCTCAAAAGATCCTCTATGATAAAAAACAAATTGTATAAAAAATTTCTTACTAATCCTACTCCACTGAATTCTGCAATCTATAAAAAATATAAAAATAAATACATCCATCTATTGCGGATGTCTAAGAAACTGTACTTTTCAAATAAATTCAGAGAATCGTCAGACATTAGGTCCACCTGGAAGGTTGTCAACGAACTTCTCAACAAAAAAAAGTGTACTGCCCCTCTCCCATCTCAGTTTAAGAATGGTAAAAAGATTCATGATAACCCTACCGATATAGCAAATGAATTTAACAGTTTCTTTGCAAATGTGGGTTCTTCTCTCTCAAAGGATATGGGAGTTTCAAGTAGTAATCATTTAGATTACATTAAGGGCAATTTCCCTACTATTTTACAGTTTGAAGATACTAACGAAACAGAGGTCTTAGATTTAATTTCTAATTTGAAGATATCAGCAGCTGGTCACGATGATATTGCTGCTTCATTGGTTAAATCAGTGTCTTTCTCAATTAGTAAACCCCTTATGCATATTTTCAATTTATCTCTGCAATTTGGGGAGGTTCCTCAAGACTTAAAAATTGCCAAAGTTATTCCCCTGCACAAATCTGGAGATCCAAGAATCTTTAATAATTATCGCCCCATATCAATTTTACCATGTTTCTCAAAAATATTGGAAAAACTGGTTTACAACAGAATGTTGCACCATCTAAACAAACACAATATCTTATACGAGCATCAATATGGTTTTAGAAAAAATCACTCCACAGATATGGCCCTTTTACAACTGGTGGAAAGAATCTATACTGCTATTAATAATAAAGAATTTGCTCTCGGCATTTTCATAGATCTTTCCAAAGCCTTTGATACTGTGGATTATACTATTTTACTTGACAAATTACATCATTATGGTTTCCATGATATTACTTTGAAATGGTTGTCTAGTTATGTTCATAACCGTGAACAATATGTGCATGCCAACGGTTGTTTTTCGTCCAATGTTAAGATGTCGTGTGGAGTCCCTCAGGGATCAATACTAGGACCCCTTTTATTTCTCATTTATGTAAATGACCTGGCTACTGTATCTTCATCCTTTACACCAATCTTATTTGCTGATGATACCAATTTGATACTAACTCACAGAAATTTTGATTCACTTATTGAGCAAGCTAATTCTGGTATAGCAATGCTTTCAAAATGGTTCCTTGCAAACAAGTTGTCGTTAAATGTTAACAAATCTAATTTTATTGTATTTGCAAGTAAAAACAAAAAATATTGTCCGCAAAAAGCTAAGATCTCTATTGGTGGTATTGCAATCAATCAGGTTTCATCCACCAAATTTCTAGGTGTCTTTGTGGATGAGAATTTGTCCTGGAAAGAGCATATACATTCTGTAACTAGCAAAATCTCTAGATCCCTTGGTATCATCAGAAGAATCAGAGGTTTGGTCCATCAGGCTTGTCTCGTTACTCTGTATTACAGTTTAATTTATCCTTATCTCATTTATGGCAACATTGTTTGGGCAAGCACATATTCATCAAATCTACACAAATTACTCATTACTCAAAAGAAATTTGTAAGAATAGCTACTTCTGCCTCCTATTTGGCCCCATCTGCCCCTTTGTTTAAAAAATTAAATTTATTATCCATCTATGATATTAACGTACTTCAATCATGTGCTTTCATTTACAAATGCACTTATCTTGCAAATAGGCTTCCAAGTACTTTCAAAGATTTTTTTAAGACCAATTCGCAAATTCATAACTATAATACCAGACAATTTGAGGATCTCCATTCTTCATTCAGTCGTACCAATAGCACTCAGTTCTCCATCAAAGACAGAGGTTCCTCACTCTGGAACTCTCATATACTTATCGCAAAATCTTCACTGTCTATTAATAGTTTTAAACAGAGATTGAAGACCAGCCTTATTGACCAAGCGTCTAGAAGTGCTTCCACTTAATGTGGACTCACTTCTGCACGTGCACACCGAGAAATTGTCTGTTTATATCCATCTTTTTTGAATGCTGTTTTTTTTTTGTTGTTTGTTTTTTTTGTTCTTGCTATTATTTCAATACAATCTATTTTTCCTGGTGAGAACTTTGAATAAGCCCATTTAGGGCTTCCTTTCTCACCTGCACATATTTTCATGTTTTTTTTATGTTCATTTAAACTTTTGTACCGTTTTTTTATGTTGTGCAAATAAACAAATCAAATCAAATCAAATCAAACTTCCAATAACTTCAATAACTCCAATAACTTCCAATAACTTCCAATAACTTCAATAACTTCCAATAACTTCCAATAACTTCCAATAACTTCCAATAACTTCCAATAACATCCCATAACTTCAATAACTTTCCATAACTTCCCATAACTTCCAATAACTTCAATAACTTCAATAACTTCAATAACTTCCAATAACTTCCAATAACTTCCAATAACTTCCAATAACTTCAATAACTTCAATAACTTCAATAACTTCCAATAACTTCAATAAATTGAATAGCTTCAATAACTTCCAATAACTTCAATAACTTCCAATAACTTCCAATAACTTCAATAACTTCAATAACTTCAATAACTTCCAATAACTTCCAATAACTTCCATAACTTCCAATAACTTCCAATAACTTCCATAACTTCCAATAACTTCCAATAACTTCCAATAACTTCCAATAACTTCCAATAACTTCAATAACTTCCAATAACTTCAATAACTTCCAATAACTTCAATAACTTCAATAACTTCCAATAACTTCCAATAACTTCCAATAACTTCAATAACTTCAATAACTTCAATAACTTCAATAACTTCCAATAACTTCAATAACTTCAATAACTTCAATAACTTCAATAACTTCAATAACTTCCAATAACTTCAATAACTTCAATAACTTCAATAACTTCAATAACTTCCAATAACTTCACATAACTTCAATAACTTCCAATAACTTCAATAACTTCAATAACTTCAATAACTTCAATAACTTCAATAACTTCCAATAACTTCAATAACTTCAATAACTTCAATAACTTCAATAACTTCCAATAACTTCACATAACTTCAATAACTTCAATAACTTCCAATAACTTCAATAACTTCAAATAACTTCAATAACTTCAATAACTTCAATAACTTCCAATAACTTCAATAACTTCCAATAACTTCCAATAACTTCAATAACTCCAATAACTTCCAATAACTTCCAATAACTTCAATAACTTCCCATAACTTCCAATAACTTCAATAACTTCAATAACTTCAATAACTTCCAATAACTTCCAATAACTTCCAATAACTTCAATAACTTCCAATAACTTCAATAACTTCCAATAACTTCCAATAACTTCAATAACTCCAATAACTTCCAATAACTTCCAATAACTTCAATAACTTCCAATAACTTCCAATAACTTCCAATAACTTCCAATAACTTCCAATAACATCCCATAACTTCAATAACTTTCCATAACTTCCCATAACTTCCAATAACTTCAATAACTTCAATAACTTCAATAACTTCCAATAACTTCAATAACTTCAATAACTTCCAATAACTTCCAATAACTTCCAATAACTTCAATAACTTCAATAACTTCAATAACTTCAATAACTTCCAATAACTTCAATAAATTGAATAACTTCAATAACTTCAATAACTTCCAATAACTTCAATAACTTCAATAACTTCAATAACTTCCAATAACTTCAATAACTTCCAATAACTTCCAATAACTTCCAATAACTTCAATAACTTCAATAACTTCAATAACTTCCAATAACTTCAATAACTTCAATAACTTCCAATAACTTCAATAACTTCAATAACTTCCAATAACTTTCAATAACTTCAATAACTTCAATAACTTCCAATAACTTCCAATAACTTCCAATAACTTCCAATAACTTCAATAACTTCCAATAACTTCAACAACTTCCAATAACTTCAATAACTTATAAATAATTTAAAATAAATTCCCCAGTGAAGTTAAACCCAACTGGTCGGTGGTCACGCTCTTATTGTGAAGGAGCCCTGATGCAGCTTCCTCTGGAGATCTTTTATTCTCTAAATCCTAAATGCACTAGTTTATAAAGGCTAACATTTTTATTTTTTTATTATTTATTTCATTTTTATCTTTCCTTTCTTTTTTTCTGTAGGCGTCATAAACTTGTGCTTCAGTTTACACCTTTTGGTCCTTGGTTTTTACTTAAAATTATACATATATACACCAAAAAGGTTGGATATATATATTTTTTTATTACACTGACGATTTACTTTGGGTTATTTGTTTTGTGGAAATTGAAAGGACCAATAAACTAAACTAAATTAAAAAACAAAAAAACAACTTGTCATCCCGACCTCAGCCACGTTTCTGCCGCCAGAAGAGCTGGTGACTGTTGAAGATTCTCTCAGAGGAATCTGACACCAGAACAACCTGGTTCCAGTCTCTAAACGCTGGTGACGTTAAAGAGGCTTTCAGAGCGCTGATCAATCAGCTGTATTGATCACTAATGGGGGGTCAGACTCTGCTGTGTCTCCTGGAAGTGTCAGGAACAGAAACCTGATGAAGCTGCAGCAGAAACAGATCCATGCAGCCAGGGTCACACACCTATGTGTGAATACACACCTGAATACACACCTGAACACAGCAGCATCCCGCACACGTACATGCACATGAACACACCTGAATACACACCTGAATACAGCAGCATCCCGTCTGGAGACAAAGAGGTTGTAGAGCAAAGAGCAGGAAGGAGGTTCGAATTAGTAGCGAATAATTAGCACATGATCTCATTATTTACCTCTTCTGATGTGATGTAAATCTGTGGATCTCCCTTTTTATCTGTGTAGGGATGGCTAACCCTAACCCCTTAACCTTAACCCCCTAACCTTAACCTTTACTAACCCTAACCCCTTAACCCTAACCCCTTAACTCTAACCCTCCAACCTTAACCCTAACCCCTAACCCCTAACCTTAACCCTTACTAACCCTAACTCTTCATCTAACCTTAACCCTTACTAACCCTAACTCTTCATCTAACCTTAACCCTTACTAACCCTAACTCTTCATCTAACCTTAACCCTTACTAACCCTAACTCTTCATCTAACCTTAACCCTTACTAACCCTAACTCTTCATCTAACCTTAACCCTTACTAACCCTAACCCCTTAACCCTAACCCCCTAACCTTAACCCTTACTAACCCTAACTCTTCATCTAACCTTAACCCTTACTAACCCTAACTCTTCATCTAACCTTAACCCTTACTAACCCTAACTCTTCATCTAACCTTAACCCTTACTAACCCTAACCCCTAACCTTAACCCTTACTAACCCTAACCCCTAACCCCTAACCTTAACCCTTATTAACCCTAACCCCTAACCCCTAACCTTAACCCTTACTAACCCTAACCCCTAACCCCTAACCTTAACCCTTACTAACCCTAACCCCTAACCTTAACCCTTACTAACCCTAACCCCTAACCCCTAACCTTAACCCTTACTAACCCTAACTCTTCATCTAACCTTAACCCTTACTAACCCTAACCCCTAACCCCTAACCTTAACCCTTACTAACCCTAACTCTTCATCTAACCTTAACCCTTACTAACCCTAACCCCTAACCCCTAACCTTAACCCTTAGTAACCCTAACCCCTAACCCCTAACCTTAACCCTTACTAACCCTAACTCTTCCTTTAACCTTAACCCTTACTAACCCTAACCTCTTAACCCTAACCCTAACCCCCTAACCCTAACCCCCTAACCTTAACCCTCTAACCTTAACCCTAACCCTAAACCGAAGACACCGGATCCTCCATAATCCGACTACAGTCATAAGGGAAAGCCAGTTATCCTAATACACCATACAGCACATCTCAAAACAAAACTCTTATACTGACTCAGAGGTACCGCACCATACGCCACTGACAAAGTATTTAGTGCATACGGATCTCTAACAGGATGTACGATGTGAGAGTGCAACACTACCTTCAGCAATCTCTGGAATCGCTAACGAGCGTAGGAGGCAGAAGCGTATTGGTTCCACTCAGGGGGCCGTAATCACTAACCTAACCCTAACCCTTAAGCATTAACCCTAAACCCTAACCCTAACCCTAAAACCTAACCCTTACCCTAACCCTAACCCTAAACCCTAACCCTAACCCTAAAATCTAACCCTTAGCCAAAACCCTAACCCTAACCCTCAGGGGGCCGCAATCACCAACCTAACTCTAAACCCTAAACCTGGACAAAAGCAACAATTAACTCTGGTTACGTCCAACTCTAAGGGAGGTTCCCAGATTTTTACAACAATTCTTTTGTAGTGGATAGTACGGGTCCAGGTTGGAGAGATGTGGACGACGTGTGTCGACCTGTGCATTGCCTTTGTTCCCGTTTAACTGCTCAGTTGTCAGATGAGGCGGGGGTTCATCGAGATATCTTCATTCACCTAACCCTAACCCTTAATAACCCTAACCCTAAATAACCCTAACCCTAAATAACCCTAACCCTAAATAACCCTAACCCTAACCCTAAATAACCCTAACCCTAAATAACCCTAACCCTAAATAACCCTAACCCTAAATAACCCTAACCCTAACCCTAACCCTTAACCTTTAATCTTACTCAAAAGCCCAACCTCAACTCAAATCCTAACCATCCCTAACCCTAATCCTAACCCTAACCCTTACCCTAACCCTAACCCTAAAAACCTAAACCTAACCCTGGCCCTAAACCTAGCCCTAACCCTAACCCTAACCCTGACCCTAAACCTAACCCTGACCCTGACCCTAACCCTAACCCTGGCCCCAACCCAAACCCTAACCCTAAACCTAACCCTGGCCCTAAACCTAACCCTAACCATAACCCTAACCCTGACCCTAACCCTAACCCAAATCCTAATTTCAACCTTCACCTTAAAGCAAAACCCTAAACTTAAACTAAACCCTAACCTTAACCCTAATCTTAAGCTACACAAACAAATTCTAACCCGAACCCCAAATCCTAAAAACCGCTCCAAAAAAAACCCCCCTCACCTCTCCTCTCTGAACTATCAACCCACCAACCAAACACCCCCCTCCCCCCCCCCCCTTCTTCTCCCCTTCCAAAACTCACAACTGTCCTCTCATATTGCACCCACTAGCCACAGACGAAGACACCGGATCCTCCACAATCCGACTGCACGCATAAGGGGTACCCAGTGACCTTGATACACCATACAGCACATCTCACATCAAAACTCTGAAACTATTCAGAGGTCTCGCACCATACGCTACTGACAAAAGTACTTTAATGCATACGGATCTCAACTGGATGTACGATGTGAGAGTGCAACACTACCTTCTGCGAACTCTGGTAACGCCTACGAGCGTTAGGAGGCAGTAGCGTATTGGTTTCCCGCAGGGAGCCGTTGAACACAAACCCTAAATAACCCTAACCCTAACCCTAAATAACCCTAACCCTAAATAACCCTAACCCTAAATAACCCTAACCCTAAAGAACCCTAACCCTAAATAACCCTAACCCTAAATAACCCTAACCCTAACCCTAAATAACCCTAACCCTAAATAACCCTAACCCTAACCCTAAATAACCCTAACCCTAAATAACCCTAACCCTTAATAACCCTAACCCTAAAGAACCCTAACCCTAAATAACCCTAACCCTAAATAACCCTAAGCCTAAATAACCCTAACCCTAAATAACCCTAACCCTAACCCTAAATAACCCTAACCCTAAATAACCCTAACCCTAAAGAACCCTAACCCTAAATAACCCTAACCCTAAATAACCCTAACCCTTAATAACCCTAACCCTAAATAACCCTAACCCTAAATAACCCTAACCCTAAATAACCCTAACCCTAAATAACCCTAACCCTTAATAACCCTAACCCTTAATAACCCTAACCCTAAATAACCCTAACCCTAAATAACCCTAACCCTAAATAGCCCTAACCCTAAATAACCCTAACCCTTAATAACCCTAACCCTTAATAACCCTAACCCTAAATAACCCTAACCCTTAATAACCTTAAGCCTAAATAACCCTAACCCTAAATAACCCTAACCCTTAATAACCCTAACCCTAAATAACCCTAACCCTTAATAACCCTAACCCTAAATAACCCTAACCCTTAATAACCCTAACCCTAAATAACCCTAACCCTAAATAACCCTAACCCTAAATAACCCTAGACCTGGACCTGGACCTGGACCTGTACCGGGTTCAGGTCCATCTATTCTGTATTGTCTTAGTTTGGCCCTAATACTCTGTAGTTAATAATGAACCACAATAAAAATAAGTATTTTTTAAATGTATTATATCACTACTTAACTTCATAATAAAGAAGGAAACTCCACCTAAAAACAAACTGAAATAAAACTTCATATTTCCCTGATCACAGAATTATTGGATTAAAACGTTCTGCGTGACCCGACAGGATCATGTTGCACTAACTTCTGTTTACAGCAGCTGCGTAATATATAATATAATAGTATAATATGAATAATCTTAATACTGATAAAGTTTTTACATTAATATATGTATTTCAGAACCACGGACAGTTCAGCTTCCTTATGGGTCTTTGTGTTTAATTTCTGCTGATTTCTTTGTTTTTTAATGGCTCATTTTTTAAATTTTTGACATGACATTTGTGGTGTTGCTTTGGTTAAGCTTACTTCTATGAATTTATTAAATTAAATTTGGAAATATTAAATGAATAATATAGTTCTCTTTTCATGTTTTATTTGGCATTTGTAAATTATTATTATAAATTATATTATGGCTAAATCTGGCACATTTACATGATGGACTCAAGTGCTCGTGTTAATTAATGTGCGTTGTCCCTTTCTAAATAAATAAATGAAATACACATTTACAGATATTTTACACGTGTTAAAAGGTTATTTGGTGCAATAGTTGTGCCTAGAGATGTTAACTAGTCCTTCGGATCCCTGGACAGTAAATGTTTGGGAACGTTAACAAAGCTACTAGACAATCAACTTGTGATAAATGTCGTAGTAAGCTTTAAATTTAGTAAGTTTTCCACATATTTCTGGCGCCAATAACAGCTTGTCCTAACTGCATGCGAGCGTCCGACTGTCGCGTCACACTGCGTGACATCGGACGCGCTCTGTCCTGAAACACTGAACGCGTTATCGGCCCCACGTTCTTTTGATTGACAGCTGAGACTCGCCTTTTATTCGCCGCACCGACCGCCCGTGCGCTCCTGAAAGAAACTCCTAAAAAAACTCCTAAAATAGTAAAGAGACAAGTAAAAGATGGGTGAGTACTTTTTATTTATTTTCTAAACAGAAAATAACCTTGATATTGTGATATTTATATCCATCTATTCTATTTTCTTCCATTCACTCGTGTTGAAAGCCGGTAAAAGCGCTGTAGGAAACAGTCATGGATGAAGAACGGCTGATCCAGTTAGTTGAAATGAGAAGTTATCTCTATGATACCTCCTCATTTTATACAAAAACCTCAATAAAGAGGCAGAAAGAAATATTATCTTATCCTATTATCTTATTCTTATTTTCTTATTTCTTATAATTATGTTTCTTTACCGGAAATTACATACAATGTAGCCAACAGCAAGTCGGTTACTAGCGATGTCAGAAGTGCTACGCTGTAACCATGGTAACACTGTAACCATGGACATCTGTGTATGTAACTAGGGGCGCGGCTAGAGTAGGCTCGCCGTCCACCAATCAAATGCTAAACTTCACCCAAAAAGACGATTTACAGTAGACTTTGTCTTTCTTTTCAAACAGGACCCTCTTACAGACGACAGGTGTTGGTGAAAAGGAAAGTGGCTGCTTTTTTATTCCTCCAGCGGCGACGCTCCAGCAGGACAAGACAGTGGGTCCATCTCTCAACCAGGCACGAAAGGAGCAGGGGGATTACCATAACCTTGTGCAGGAATTAGCACTGGACAGCAGGAGATATCACAATTATTTTAGAATGAGTGCTACCCAATTGGAAGAAGTGTTGCGTTATGTGGGTCAGGACCTTTGCAAACAAAGGACTACCTACAGAGAGCCAATTGAGGCTAAGCAGAGACTGGCTATCAAGCTCAAGACACAAGCTTTAGATAATAAGTATTAGTTTTTATTCATTCAATGCTTCTAGTAAACCTCTGCATTTAAACTGATCAATCAAATTTGTAATAATAGATAATTAGCTTATATATAACTTATATAATAAATAAATAAATAAATGTATCCCACTGAGGGACTGATAAAGAATTAATTGATCATATTAAGAGACAGGAACAAATAAGAAAAATACAGAATATGAAACAAGATTTAATAAGATTTATAATTTATAATTTATAAATTATAGCACCTCTCATCCAGGTACATGAAATACAAAGTGCTTAACATTTTGACTGAAAAATAAGCATAATCAAAACAAAAATAAAAACTGGGAAACCAATGCACACTGACATACAATATAGTTAGTAAATAATGATAAAAGATTTAATAACAGTAATAATAACAAAAATCAATAACAAAATCAAAGAGGCGTATTATTCATAAGGGGTGTTTGGGTTGTTGTTGAAATAGTAAGGGCTGTGGTGGGGTGGGATGGGGTGGGAGGGTGAAAAACCTGGTTGTTGTCCCAATTTAAAATTGTGTTCAATAGTTGAATTTTAAGATGGCCCTTGTTGGTTCTTACTGCTTTGAACTCTGGCAGTAAACTTAACAAAAACATTTCATCTGGGTCGTCATTTTGAACTGGTGTCTTCAAGATGTCAACCAGGTCTTCGTCAGAGGGTGTCTGTGGTGGGTTTGATCGCCTCCTTCTTTTTGAGCTGTAGAAGTTGGCCCTCTCTCTCTCATCTCTCTGCTCTCTCTAGCCCCTTTCACACAGCCAGTTCGAGGCGGGAACGTTGCGCCTTTAAGCCGCCTCGCTGTTCTGTGTGAAAGTCACGGAGGCGGAATGGGGGGGCCAAGTGGCCCCACCAATAAGCCGGCAGCGGAGGTAGTCACAGAGCCGTCACAGAGACGAAACGGGGTCTGTGTGAATGACACAGCCGGCATGCCGCTGACATGACGGTCGGACTGACGCTGTCGTCACGCCTCTGATTGCGGAACGCCGGCATGCTGTGTGAATTTACAGACGGGAGCGGCGTTATGCCGGCGTTGTATGGTTCTGTGTGAACCAACAAAGGCGGCGTATTGGCAGGACTTCTTTACACCAATATTGCGGAATCTCTGTGTGAAAGGGGCTTCTGTCTCTCCTCCCTTCCATTTCCTCTCATCTCCCTCTCCCTCTCACGGTCTGCTCTCTCCTCACTTTCCATATCTACCCTCCTCTCATCCTCATCTTCATCTTCCACATCTCCAGACCTTTCTCCTCCTCCATCCTCCTCCTCCTCCACCTCTGTCCTGACTACATCTCCCTGGTCAAGGCTGCTTTTAGAACTGAAAATAGACAAATACTGTATTGTTAGACTGTGGTATTGCTACTTTTACTTGAGTAAAAGATCGTAATACTTCTTCCACCACTGCATACACTATTATGATCCTACCATCTTTCCCTGAGATGTGGCATCAGAAACCACATGGATTTCAGGTATCTCCATTCCTTCCTACCACCCCCCTGTGACCCACTGGGTGACACCGTCGTTGCTCTGTTGAATGTGTCACGCAGAGACTTCCACTTGTTCCTGCATTGCTCAGGATCTGTTAAGAAAAGGAAAAAACATTATTATTCAACAGCAAAGACCATATAACTAAACCCAGGCTAAGCTAAGCTGCTAACTCCAGGCTAAAGTTATCTGTTGTAACTTCAGTTCATGTGTGTTACTTTAGCAGCACATTTACAGTTTATTTGAAATACATCATTGTATAACAATATTCATTATTATGTTTTTTACACTTTGAGACAAGAGGACCATATTTTAGCATAGCCATATTTTATATCAGCCATATATTTTAGCATAGCCATGTTTTATATTAACCATATAGCCATATATGGTTTAGTTTAGCTATATTAACATCCAGTGATTCTGTGTCTTCTCTCTGTGTTTTTGTTCTGTAGTAACTTGATTTGTTCTCTAACAGATACGTTATAATTCACTTGCTGCTCAGAATAAAGACCACAAAGCTTTAGTTCAGGGTTGTTAGGCTTGTTTTATCATTAACATTATCTATTTTCTTAACATGCTAGTATTGAGTAATTGTCATAGTTATTTTATGAGGCATTTTTATGCAACGTAAGAATAAGAATCTTTATTATTGTATATTGCGGCTTTCCTGTACTTATTAGAGCTGCTTAAGAGTTTTTGTTGGGTCCTGTATATTTGTATGACGCACTGCTGCTGACAGGGAAGCACGCTGAGTCCGAGATACGTTTTATGGCGTTTAATGACAGAAGCTCAGCCACATCGGCCTGATCAGTAAAATGCGGTCAACCAAAATTACGGCTACCCAACTCGCCTCTCTCCTCCTCAGTGCAGGTGATTTGATTCCTTATATAACTTACGGTGATGACCCACGTGACACAAACTTCCTTCATCACCGTGGCAACCAGATCAAACAAATGAAACAGGAATAATCAATATATGGCTCCTATACAACTGAATTCCCTCCAGGGAAGAAGCAGCAGCTTTTACACATCAGAGTCTCAAACAGCAGAAATAAAGTGTAAATGAAATTATCTCCATAAGGACTGGTGTTATGAGAGTGACAACGTGTTGAACTTACAAACCTGCTGATAATTTCATAACTAATGTTGCCCAACAGCAATCTGATACTTAATGACTAAATCAAGTTGTTAAAGACTTTACTTAATAATAATACATCTTTATTGTCCACCAGGGTGGAAATTCATCTTTGGCTCACCAGGATACATCCAGACGAGACATTGTGGGGTAAAAATGGTCCAGAAGCTCTGGTTCCCCCTGGTAACCCTAACCTTCCTCCTGGTCCAGAAGTTCTGCTGGTTTATCTGCCAGTTACCTGTTTCTTTAGTTTTTATTCCAAGAGAACAATAGCTTTCATGGACAGAACTCCTGGTGATGGAGGTCTGGGTTGGTGGAGTCTGTGTCCGTCTCTGTTTCTGTAGATGATCTGGTCCTTTTGCAGTCGGGATCTTCACCTCTCTGGAGCCGTTCCAGACCCATTCCAGATCCCTGGTCAACAACAGGAAACACTAGAGGAGCTGCAGGGAAATCAGTGATAACATCTCCACGGCCCTGGAGGAGCTGACAGACCTGACGGCAGCTCGTTACACCAGGAACTCTGACTCCAAGGAGCTTTTAAGGTGTAAATGTTTCACCAACACGGAGGAGTCTGACGTGGAAACGCAGCGTCAGATGGAGTGAGAGATGAAGTGAGAGATTTCACAGCTGAAGAGTTTCTGCAGCTGGAATCTCACTCTGACGGATGCTGAGGATGTTTCTACAGGAAGGTGTTGGATCTTCTGGAGGTTTTTACCTGCTGCCGCGTTTGCCATCCGGTTTGATTGCACGTGGCGTGGTGAGGGCTCCGCCATCTTTAAATATCACAGAGCTCCGCCATCTTTAAATATCACAGAGCTCCACCATCTTTAAATATCACAGAGCTCCACCATCTTTAAATATCACAGAGCTCCGCCATCTTTAAATATCACAGAGCTCCACCATCTTTAAATATCACAGAGCTCCATCTTTAAATATCACAGAGCTCCATCTTTAAATATCACAGAGCTCCATCTTTAAATATCACAGAGCTCCACCATCTTTAAATATCACAGAGCTCCATCTTTAAATATCACAGAGCTCCATCTTTAAATATCACAGAGCTCCATCTTTAAATATCACAGAGCTCCATCTTTAAATATCACAGAGCTCCATCTTTAAATATCACAGAGCTCCATCTTTAAATACCACAGAGCTCCACCATCTTTAAATGTTTGAACCGTACATGACCGTTGATATCATCTTTATTATTGCGTTTGATTCCTTTTACAATCCATGCATTTAAGTTTCATTTTATTGTTGTTGTTTTCCTTGTTAGTGGATGGTTTTATGTTTATCGTAGTGTGCCATCAGGATTTATTTGGGGTGTCGCTTTTACCATCTTTTTGACACCTGATTGTAAATAAATTCTGATTGATTTTAATGAGTTTTTGCGTTTCATACAATTTTGGTCACATGGCTGTTTGACAAAGCTAGAGCAGAACTAACGCCTTCAAATTGTTATTCTGTAAGGTATAATAGTAAAATTTACTATTCTGCAGAATAATATCTACTTTTGAGACTGATTTCTGCTGTTAAGTTATCATTTTCCTGGTGAAATCCAGGTGGTGCCCCACGATGATTATTATCATTTTGATAATTCAATTTGATAAATAGTGGACTTTATTAATTATTAATAATTGTTGAATAAAATGATTTTTTTTTTTTTTTTTTTTTTTTTTTTTTTACCTTGTCTGCACACATATTATTGATTGATACCATGACGGTAGAAACCAAAAGTGTATATATGTGCATTATTACTATATGTAATATATACATATATATACGCACACATATGCGTACACATACATAAATATACACATACAAACCCAGTGTTTTTTTTTTTTTTGGGGGGGGGGGGGGGGGTGGGGGGGGGGGTGACGACATCCACTGCCAATCCAGGAAGCAGGAACACACGGAGACACACGTCAAGCACTGGAAATCTGCAACAAAAAAACCACAAACAAAGCACGAAACCGGCACGGAGCCAACCAAAACACGAACAGCAATCGACCTAAATCTTGAGATCTGATCGCAGTCTGAGCTAAGCTATCGCTACCGCTACCTAAACCCAAAAACTAGAGAGCCAGCATGCAGGTGAACAAGCCAGTGTGTATGTCTATGTGTGTGTATGTGTATGTATATGATCATGCGTGTGTGTGTGTGTGTGTGTGTGTGTGTGTGCATGTGACTAAATGACTATATGTGTGTATGTGTGTGTGTGTGTGTGTGTGTGTGTGTGTGTGTGTGTGTGTGTGTATGTGTGTGTATGAGTGTGAGTGTGTGTGTGTGTGTGTGTGTGTGTGTGTGTGTGTGTGTGTGTGTGTGTGTGTGTGTGTGTGTGTGTGTAATAAACCAAACAAAGCTCCACCTGAAGTGTATCTATAGTGGGGGAGGGGGGGGAGCAACCCCGCCACCCGCGAGACCAGAGGCCGACAAGGAAGAGCCCGGAACCCAGGCCACCGGCAACCCCACAGAGGGGAGAAGTAGGAGGGAGGCAACCCACCGCCTGCGAGGCCCCCCCCCCCGCCCGGCGGCGGCCGAGGGGGCCCGCGGACGGGGCCCCCACGGCGCGGAAAGAAGCAGCCAGGGATCCCGCGGCGGCGGACCGCGACCCAGGCAATCCCCGGCCACCCGGTCCGGGCCGGACACGCGGCCAGGAGGCCCTCACCCTTCAGGCCAACGACCCCCACCCGGCAGGGGGCCAGCCTGCCCGGAGAGACAGAGCCGCCCCGGCCGCCGACGCGGGCAGGCACACCCGTCCCCCACGAAAGTGGCCCTCCAAGACCAGAGGGGCGCCCCGCCGTAGAGGCAGCGGGGGGGACCGGAGACGGGCCCGGAGAGAGGGAACCCCCAACAAGGCGACACCCGCGCAGGCCCGACAACGGAGGGCCCCAGACCCAGGCATCCCATTCATTCATCCATTCACCTATCCGATACCTATACTAATAATAATATAATATACTATACATAATAATAATAATAATAATACTAATAATAATAATAATAATAATAATAATACTAATAATAATAATAATAATAATAACCATCTTTGTATAATATAATATTGATAAATTATTAAGTTTTTGATGTCCTGCCAATGGAGGCTCAAATCCTCCATGGCAGGACCCTTCCATACCGCATTCTCACCGACACAGACATACAATCACGCACCGTTTCCCCCTCCCCGGGGGGTCCAGCACCGTTTCCCCCTCCCCGGGGGGGTCCAGCACCGTTTCCTTCCCCGGGGGGGTCCAGCACCGCCAGAAGGCACCCCAGGCTGCACGGCGGGCCCCGCCAGGCCCGGGTAACCCGACCCACCCGTCCCAGGCCCAGGCCGGTGAGGGAACGCGGGTGATGTGGGACCCCCTCCCGCCCCTTGTGTTGAGTGCATGTGATTAATGCCATAAAAACAGGGAGGAGGGAGGGCCAAGTATCGATTGACACCGACCCCCCCCCCTCCCGAACTACGTGTCCTTGTCAAGTGTATTTATAAAGTGTTGAATGTGCAGTGTCTATTTTGCTGTTAAAACCGTGAGGCGGGGAGTGCCAGGCCCCGCGGGACAGTGCCCCCCACGACCCGGACCCCCCGCCCCTTCGCCTATGTGCGTATGAATCGTGTAGGGGGGGCAAGAGGGGGAGCGGAGGCCGAAGCCAGGAAGCAGGACCAGCAAAGCCGGCCCTGATAAGACACCCGCGTCCCCCCACCGGCCGTCCAGTAGACGGGGGCCGGCCCCCCGAGCCAGGCAAGGGCCCCACCGTACCTCCAAGGGCGCCCCCGGCGCCGCCGGAGCCCCCAGACGGAGGGGGAAACGGTCCAACATCCTCCCATTCATACTGACAACATAAGACATAGATACCTGGGAATGGTGCCACCCCGCCGTCGCGCCCGCCCGTGCACCCCCCAGTCAGGGGAGGCCCGATCTCCGGACCCGGCCCCACCCCCCCCCCCGAGGCCACCCCGGCGGACACCCCAAGGGTCCCGGAGTCCCCACATCCGCAGGGGCACTTGGCCCCCGCCCAGCGACGGAGGACCAAGGCAGCAATGCCCCCCCAGCGCAGACAGCCACCCCCCACCCAGGCAGGGCCGGGCCCTCCGGGTGGGACCCCCACGTCCACGGCCCCGCCCCCCCCGGGAGACCCGGAGACGCCCCAGCCACAGCCCCCCGCCCGAGCCCTCCCCAGCCACCCCCCCCCACCGCCATGAGGTAACCCCCCCCACAGGCCCCCAAGGCCCCCACCGGCTAGGGACAGGGCCCCGTGGCCCCCCCCACCGCCCCCCAGGGGCCACCAGAGGCCCGCGCCCCAGACCCCCCAAGCCGACCCCCAACCCCAAGGGCTACGAGATCACCACCCCCCCGCCCCCACTAGGTAACGAAGCCAATAATCGGGGACCACAGAGAGTGCAATTCAGCCGAGTGTTGTTCAGTGGAGGCAGACATTATCTCACTACTAATATGATCTGATAAAAGATTCCTAAAATGGTTGATACATAAACTGGATTTTTGTTTCCAATTTACTAGAATGGTTTTCTTTGCGATACATAAGGCAGTGAGAACCCGGTGTGTCCAATTAGGATCTATTTGAGTGTCTCCCAGGTGACCTAATATACATACCGTGGGGCACACTGGGATTCTGTGGTTGATCCATGTGGATAAATCCTCACAAATCTCCTTCCAGAACCTCTGTACCGGTGTACAGAACCATAAAGCATGCATATAATTATCTGGGGTGTTCTCTGTGCACTGTGAACAGATATTAGAGGTGACAAAGCCCATCTGGAACATCCTTTGTCCAGTATAATGTATTCTATGAAGAACTTTGTACTGTATAAGTTGTAGGTTTGGGTTTTTAGTCATAGTAAACGTATTTAAGCATATTTGTGACCAAGAAAACTGGTCGGTATTAAGAGAGAGATCCGCCTCCCACTTAGAGATCGGGAGAGAGACTTAATCGTCCAGTTTAGATACTAACCTGTAGAGTTTTGATAACAACTTTAAAGTGCTTAGATTCAATAAATCTATTATCTTAGCGGGAAGTTGTAAATCTAATTGGCTAATTTTGTATGTTTTATTTATTATTGCCTTAAGTTGTTGATACTCTAAAAATGTATTCCTGCTAACACCGTATTGAACAATAAGTGTATTGAAAGGTACAAACTGTCCTCCTACAATTACGTGCTGTAAGTACCGTATTCCTTGATCTCTCCATTGAATGAAGTTAACCATCTTTTTATCATTTTTCACGATGTCTGGGTTGTTCCATATGGGTGTACGGTCACATGGAAAAAGTGAAATTTTAGCTATTTTAAGAAATTCCCACCAAGCTGATAAAGTTGTGCTAATATTAATGCTTTTGAAACATTGAACATTGAACATTGAACATTGAAATAAATTAACTTTTACACCATATTCTAGTTGAATTATTGAAATAAAATTTGACGTTGTGATGGCAAAAATGTTTGTCCGTTCAATAGAGTGTTCAGAAAGAATGTCAGGACACGTCAGCTCTTTCTGGAGTTTTAATAAAAGCATTCATGAATGGGGTCACACAGAGCAGTCTGATCAGACGAGCAGTCAGTGCTGAGTGAGCTGGAGATGTTTAGAGACACGTTATCTTAGAGTTCCAGCTTAAAACAATGAGACAGAATCTGTCCCTGACGCTGAACCTGCTCCAGCGCCTGATAGGGAGAGATTCCTCTGTGTCAGAGAGCGTGACCTCGGCCATAGCAATGTTCACTTGAAAACAGGATTTGTGCTTTAGTCTTAAAGCATACGAGACAAAATGTATGTTATACCAAAACTTCCCATTACGTCTTTTTTTGGAAAAAAAAAATTGCAGGATTGTCTGCTTCCTTTTCATTTTTGTAAGTTAGTACCTGCAAAGCGCTAAAAGAGATTGACCTAGCGACCCCCGTCGTCAGGGACGCTGGGACATTTCAAGATATGAGTCTTGGGAAAGATAACACCTAGTGAACTCAATCATTCTGACTTGCATTTGTAGTTATTTTATATGTTTTAAATAATAGAATAATAAAAAAAAAAAACCTTTACATCTTCCCCTGAAGCCGAGGAGCGGCTGCTGCCGTAGCTCGGTAAAGCTAACCCTGTCTGCTAACCGTAGCTCGGTAAAGCTAGCCCTGTCTGCTAACCGTAGCTCGGTAAAGCTAGCCCTGTCTGCTAACCGTAGCTCGGTAAAGCTAGCCCTGTCTGCTAACCGTAGCTCGGTAAAGCTAACCCTGTCTGCTAACCGTAGCTCGGTAAAGCTAACCCTGTCTTCTAACCGTAGCTCGGTAAAGCTAACCCTGTCTGCTAACCGTAGCTCAGTAAAGCTAACCCTGTCTGCTAACCGTAGCGCGGTAAAGCTAACCCTGTCTGCTAACCGTAGCTCGGTAAAGCTAACCCTGTCTGCTAACCGTAGCGCGGTAAAGCTAACCCTGTCTGCTAACCGTAGCTCGGTAAAGCTAACCCTGTCTGCTAACCGTAGCGCGGTAAAGCTAACCCTGGCTCTGATCAGTTAGTGTCAGTTGTTATAATATAATATTATTATTATATTGTCTTATTGTCCCTGTGACAGGTCCCTGGATGTGCCTGGAAGTTCCAGCAGCCCGGCCCCCCCCCCCTCGACTCTCTGGCTCCAGCCGGTCGGGGATCATTGATCCCCGTATTGATCCTGGAATCAGATCCAGCAGTAATTATTGATCCAGATCCTGCTCAGGGAATCAGATCCAGCTGTAATTAATAGAGTTTTAGTAGAGATAGATGTAGTTCTGCTGATGGAGTGAGACAACACGAGTATCTGCACCGGAATAATCAATCCTGGGGGGAATAGCTGCTGCAGATACTTACAGAGACATTGATTCTCTGGGGGGGGGGGCAGGTATTTAATCAATCCTGGGGGGATTATCTTCACTGAACTTACCAGAGGACATTTATCCAGGGGGGGACAGTCATCTAACCCTCCGGGAGACGCAGGTATCTCAGGTATCTCAGGCTTTTAGTCTCTTACAGTCATGCAGGTTATTGGAGGAGACACACGTGCTGATAAAAGAAGATTTAATTATTGATCTGAACCTGGTTCATGTCATAAAACCACTAAATAAATCAGTTTAACTTTACAATATAATCCCTCATAAAACCACTGGATAAATCACTTTAACTTTACATCATAATCCCTGGATGCTTCATGAGACTCGTCCCAGTACCACATTTATTTATTTATTTATTTATTTATTTATTTATTTATTTATTTATTTATTTATTTATTTATTTATTTATTCTTTATTGCATTTATTTATTCTTTATTTCATTCATTAAAAGAAAAACTAAACAGTTCAATATAATTCCAACAAATCTCTTTCCTTGAATGAGAGGAAACAGAAAGAAGACAAAGCTGATTTAATCTGTCCCTTTTTCCTCAGAAATCACATTTCAATTCATGTAATAATAAAATAAAACAAATTACACAATCTAAAAAAAAAACACTTTCCAATAAACGTAATTAAAAAAAAAAAAAAAAAGTTATAAAATAACACAAATATCTGTCGTCAAAAACACAGATAGTCGTATTTTCTTTTTTGATTCAAAGAAAAAAAATATGACAATGATGATAAAAAGAGAGAGAGAAGAAAAGCCGCCTAACTTAACAATTATCATGATATTTCTGCATCAAACTGGCTTTTATTCTTCTTTTTAAATGTAATGTTTGATTTGCATTCTTTGGCTTCTGTTCCACATGTTCACCGTCCAGGACCTTCGTTAGCGACGCCACCTCATTATCACTCCTAATTATAACCCGTTTTATTTCCTAATTATAACCCGTTTTATTTCCTAATTATAACCCCAGTTTTATTTCCTAATTATAACCCGTTTTATTTCCTAATTATAACCCGTTTTATTTCCTAATTATAACCCGTTTTATTTCCTAATTATAACCCCAGTTTTATTTCCTAATTATAACCCGTTTTATTTCCTAATTATAACCCGCTTTATTTCCTAATTATAACCCCAGTTTTATTTCATAATTATAACCCCAGCTTTATTTTCTAATTATAACCGTTTTATTTCCTAATTATAACCCGTTTTATTTCCTAATTATAACCCCAGTTTTATTTCCTAATTATAACCCGTTTTATTTCCTAATTATAACCCGTTTTATTTCCTAATTATAACCAGTTTTATTTCCTAATTATAACCAGCTTTATTTCCTAATTATAACCCCAGTTTTATTTCCTAATTATAACCCGTTTTATTTTCTAATTATAATCCCAGTTTTATTTCCTAATTATAATCCCAGTTTTATTTCCTAATTATAACCCGTTTTATTTCCTAATTATAACCCGTTTTATTTTCTAATTATAACCCCAGTTTTATTTTCTAATTATAACCCCAGTTTTATTTTCTAATTATAACCCCAGTTTTATTTCCTAATTATAACCCCAGTTTTATTTCCTAATTATAACCCGTTTTATTTCCTAATTATAACCCCAGTTTTATTTCCTAATTATAACCCCAGTTTTATTTTCTAATTATAACCCCAGTTTTATTTCCTAATTATAACCCCAGTTTTATTTCCTAATTATAACCCCAGTTTTATTTCCTAATTATAACCCGTTTTATTTCCTAATTATAATCCCAGTTTTATTTCCTAATTATAACCAGTTTTATTTCCTAATTATAACCAGTTTTATTTTCTAATTATAACCCCAGTTTTATTTTCTAATTATAACCCGTTTTATTTCCTAATTATAATCCCAGTTTTATTTCCTAATTATAACCAGTTTTATTTCCTAACTCTAACCCCAGTTTTATTTTCTAATTATAACCAGTTTTATTTCCTAATTATAAAACCAGTTTTATTTTCTAATTATAACCCCAGTTTTATTTTCTAATTATAACCCCAGTTTTATTTCCTAATTATAACCAGTTTTATTTTCTAATTATAACCAGTTTTATTTCCTAATTATAAAACCAGTTTTATTTTCTAATTATAACCAGTTTTATTTTCTAATTATAACCAGTTTTATTTTCTAATTTATTTTCTAATTATAACCCCAGTTTTATTTTTGTAATTATAACCAGTTTTATTTCCTAATTATAAAACCAGTTTTATTTTCTAATTATAACCAGTTTTATTTTCTAATTATAACCAGTTTTATTTTCTAATTATAACCAGTTTTATTTCCTAATTATAACCCCAGTTTTATTTTCTAATTATAACCAGTTTTATTTCCTAATTATAACCCCAGTTTTATTTCCTAATTATAACCAGTTTTATTTCCTAATTATAACCAGTTTTATTTTCTAATTATAACCCCAGTTTTATTTCCTAATTATAACCCGTTTTATTTCCTAATTATAACCCCAGTTTTATTTCCTAATTATAACCCGTTTTATTTCCTAATTATAACCAGTTTTATTTCCTAACTCTAACCCCAGTTTTATTTTCTAATTATAACCAGTTTTATTTCCTAATTATAAAACCAGTTTTATTTTCTAATTATAACCCCAGTTTTATTTCCTAATTATAACCAGTTTTATTTCCTAATTATAACCAGTTTTATTTTCTAATTATAACCCCAGTTTTATTTTCTAATTATAACCCCAGTTTTATTTCCTAATTATAACCAGTTTTATTTCCTAATTATAACCCCAGTTTTATTTTCTAATTATAACCCCAGTTTTATTTTCTAATTATAACCCGTTTTATTTCCTAATTATAACCCCAGTTTTATTTCCTAATTATAACCCCAGTTTTATTTTCTAATTATAACCCCAGTTTTATTTCCTAATTATAACCCCAGTTTTATTTTCTAATTATAACCCCAGTTTTATTTCCTAATTATAACCCCAGTTTTATTTCCTAATTATAACCCCAGTTTTATTTTCTAATTATAACCAGTTTTATTTCCTAATTATAACCCGTTTTATTTCCTAATTATAACCCCAGTTTTATTTCCTAATTATAACCCGTTTTATTTCCTAATTATAACCCCAGTTTTATTTTCTAATTATAACCAGTTTTATTTCCTAATTATAAAACCAGTTTTATTTTCTAATTATAACCCCAGTTTTATTTTCTAATTATAACCAGTTTTATTTTCTAATTATAACCCCAGTTTTATTTTCTAATTATAACCAGTTTTATTTCCTAATTATAAAACCAGTTTTATTTTCTAATTATAACCCCAGTTTTATTTCCTAATTATAACCAGTTTTATTTCCTAATTATAAAACCAGTTTTATTTTCTAATTATAACCCCAGTTTTATTTTCTAATTATAACCAGTTTTATTTCCTAATTATAACCCCAGTTTTATTTTCTAATTATAACCCGTTTTATTTCCTAATTATAACCCCAGTTTTATTTCCTAATTATAACCCCAGTTTTATTTTCTAATTATAACCCCAGTTTTATTTCCTAATTATAACCCGTTTTATTTCCTAATTATAACCCCAGTTTTATTTCCTAATTATAACCCGTTTTATTTCCTAATTATAACCCCAGTTTTATTTTCTAATTATAACCAGTTTTATTTCCTAATTATAAAACCAGTTTTATTTTCTAATTATAACCCCAGTTTTATTTTCTAATTATAACCAGTTTTATTTTCTAATTATAACCCCAGTTTTATTTTCTAATTATAACCAGTTTTATTTCCTAATTATAAAACCAGTTTTATTTTCTAATTATAACCAGTTTTATTTTCTAATTATAACCCCAGTTTTATTTTCTAATTATAACCCCAGTTTTATTTCCTAATTATAACCAGTTTTATTTCCTAATTATAAAACCAGTTTTATTTTCTAATTATAACCCCAGTTTTATTTTCTAATTATAACCAGTTTTATTTCCTAATTATAACCAGTTTTATTTTCTAATTTATTTTCTAATTATAACCCCAGTTTTATTTTTGTAATTATAACCAGTTTTATTTTCTAACTCTAACCCCAGTTTTATTTTCTAATTATAACCAGTTTTATTTCCTAATTATAAAACCAGTTTTATTTTCTAACTCTAACCCCAGTTTTATTTTCTAATTATAACCAGTTTTATTTTCTAATTATAACCAGTTTTATTTTCTAATTATAACCCCAGTTTTATTTCCTAATTATAACCAGTTTTATTTTCTAATTATAACCAGTTTTATTTTCTAATTATAACCCCAGTTTTATTTTCTAATTTATTTTCTAATTATAACCCCAGTTTTATTTTTGTAATTATAACCAGTTTTATTTCCTAATTATAATCCCAGTTTTATTTCCTAATTATAAAACCAGTTTTATTTTCTAATTATAACCCCAGTTTTATTTCCTAATTATAACCAGTTTTATTTCCTAATTATAACCAGTTTTATTTTCTAATTATAACCAGTTTTATTTTCTAATTATAACCAGTTTTATTTCCTAATTATAACCAGTTTTATTTTCTAATTATAACCAGTTTTATTTTCTAATTATAACCAGTTTTATTTCCTAATTATAAAACCAGTTTTATTTTCTAATTATAACCAGTTTTATTTTCTAATTATAACCAGTTTTATTTCCTAATTATAACCCCAGTTTTATTTTCTAATTTATTTTCTAATTATAACCCCAGTTTTATTTTTGTAATTATAACCAGTTTTATTTCCTAATTATAATCCCAGTTTTATTTCCTAATTATAACCAGTTTTATTTCCTAATTATAAAACCAGTTTTATTTCCTAATTATAACCAGTTTTATTTTCTAATTATAACCAGTTTTATTTTCTAATTATAACCCCAGTTTTATTTTCTAATTTATTTTCTAATTATAACCCCAGTTTTATTTTTGTAATTATAACCAGTTTTATTTCCTAATTATAATCCCAGTTTTATTTCCTAATTATAAAACCAGTTTTATTTTCTAATTATAACCCCAGTTTTATTTCCTAATTATAACCAGTTTTATTTCCTAATTATAACCAGTTTTATTTTCTAATTATAACCAGTTTTATTTTCTAATTATAACCAGTTTTATTTCCTAATTATAACCAGTTTTATTTTCTAATTATAACCAGTTTTATTTTCTAATTATAACCAGTTTTATTTCCTAATTATAAAACCAGTTTTATTTTCTAATTATAACCCCAGTTTTATTTCCTAATTATAACCAGTTTTATTTTCTAATTTATTTTCTAATTATAATCCCAGTTTTATTTTCTAATTATAACCCCAGTTTTATTTCCTAATTATAAAACCAGTTTTATTTTCTAATTATAACCAGTTTTATTTTCTAATTATAACCAGTTTTATTTCCTAATTATAACCAGTTTTATTTCCTAATTATAACCAGTTTTATTTTCTAATTATAACCCCAGTTTTATTTCCTAATTATAAAACCAGTTTTATTTTCTAATTATAACCAGTTTTATTTTCTAATTATAACCAGTTTTATTTCCTAATTATAACCAGTTTTATTTCCTAATTATAACCAGTTTTATTTCCTAATTATAACCCCAGTTTTATTTTATAATTATAACCCCAGTTTTATTTCCTAATTATAACCCCAGTTTTATTTGTTAATTATAACCAGTTTTATTTCCTAATTATAACCCCAGTTTTATTTTCTAATTATAACCAGTTTTATTTTCTAATTATAACCAGTTTTATTTCCTAATTATAACCCCAGTTTTATTTCCTAATTATAACCCCAGTTTTATTTTCTAATTATAACCAGTTTTATTTTCTAATTATAACCAGTTTTATTTTCTAATTATAACCAGTTTTATTTTCTAATTATAACCCGTTTTATTTTCTAATTATAACCACAGTTTTATTTTCTAATTATAACCCCAGTTTTATTTCCTAATTATAACCAGTTTTATTTCCTAATTATAACCAGTTTTATTTTCTAATTATAACCAGTTTTATTTCCTAATTATAATCCCAGTTTTATTTTCTAATTATAACCCCAGTTTTATTTCCTAATTATAACCAGTTTTATTTTCTAACTCTAACCCCAGTTTTATTTTCTAATTATAACCAGTTTTATTTTCTAACTCTAACCCCAGTTTTATTTTCTAATTATAACCAGTTTTATTTTCTAATTATAACCAGTTTTATTTCCTAATTATAAAACCAGTTTTATTTTCTAATTATAACCAGTTTTATTTTCTAATTATAACCCCAGTTTTATTTTCTAATTATAACCCCAGTTTTATTTTCTAATTATAACCAGTTTTATTTTCTAATTATAACCAGTTTTATTTTCTAATTATAACCAGTTTTATTTTCTAATTATAACCCGTTTTATTTTCTAATTATAACCACAGTTTTATTTTCTAATTATAACCCCAGTTTTATTTCCTAATTATAACCAGTTTTATTTCCTAATTATAACCAGTTTTATTTTCTAATTATAACCCGTTTTATTTCCTAATTATAACACCAGTTTTATTTCCTAATTATAACCACAGTTTTATTTCCTAATTATAACCAGTTTTATTTCCTAATTATAACCAGTTTTATTTTCTAATTATAACCAGTTTTATTTTCTAATTATAATCCCACCTTTATTTCCTAATTATAACCCCAGCTTTATTTTCTAATTATAACCCCAGTTTTATTTTCTAATTATAACCCCAGTTTTATTTCCTAATTATAACCCCAGTTTTATTTCCTAATTATAATCCCAGTTTTATTTCCTAATTATAACCCCAGTTTTATTTCCTAATTATAACCAGTTTTATTTTCTAATTATAACCAGTTTTATTTTCTAATTATAATCCCACCTTTATTTCCTAATTATAACCCCAGCTTTATTTTCTAATTATAACCCCAGTTTTATTTTCTAATTATAACCCCAGTTTTATTTCCTAATTATAATCCCAGTTTTATTTCCTAATTATAACCCCAGTTTTATTTTCTAATTATAACCCCAGTTTTATTTCCTAATTATAATCCCAGTTTTATTTTCTAATTATAACCCCAGTTTTATTTCCTAATTATAACCCCAGTTTTATTTCCTAATTATAACCCCAGTTTTATTTTCTAATTATAACCAGTTTTATTTGTTAATTATAACCCCAGCTTTATTTTCTAATTATAACCCCAGCTTTTCTTAAAAGTTCCTAATTATTAGACATTAAGCCCATGTTGAACCCCCTTGTATTAAATATGTTTTTGAAGGATAATTCTAACGTTTCCATCTGTCCAACGTCCTGCCTGATACAAATATTGATCTACTTAAAAAAATAAGTCAGATTTCTGCATGAGATTATTATTTAGATCAATAAAAACTAGTCTTTGTATAAACTACTTCATTTTATGTATGTAAATAATACATTTTGCAAGTACAGTCAACTTAATTGTGTTAAGTTTACTTTATTTATCAAAATTAAGTTGACTTTAAAAAGAAAAAAAAGAAGAAAAAAGGAAAAAAAGGAGAAATCAATAACATAAAATTTAAAAAAAAGGAAAAAAGATAAGGAAAAAATAAAGAAAAATTAAAAAAAGGAAAAGAGAGAAGAAAAAAGGAAAACAATAAAATTAAATTAAAAATTAAGTTGACTTTACTTGCAAATTAATTTTGTACATACTAAAAATAAAGTAGTTTCTACAAAGACTAGTTTTTCTTGATCTAAATAAAAATCTCATGCGAAAAGTCGCCTTAATGTTTTTAAAGTAGATCAAGATATTTTTTACTGTGGTTTTTCTACTTAAACAAATAAAACATGATTCATCTAAACTAAATCTGCCCAATAGATTAAACTGTTAAAGGAAAAGTAAAGATGTAGTTTGTGTGTAAATGTAAAGATTACTGGGATTAATTACAGAAAAACTGATGGTTCAGGAAAAAACGTCTTGTTTTTTGAACAAATGCAGATTAAGTTCAAAACTAGATGTTTTCATGTAAAACAACAAAGTTCATTTTTAATTGTTAACATCACAGATTTAAATATGTTACATTTACATGCGCTTAGATTTATTTTTTAAGTGAATGAGCAGCTCCGTTTCCCAGGATGCATCAGTGGAACCAGCCTGACCTCATGTGGACGAAGACGGAACTGCAGCTTCACACACCGATGGAAAGGAATGATGGATTCTGATGGAAGACTTGGTTAGAAAAATATCAAATAAATTGTACTCAGAGGGAATATAATAAGATTTGTAAAACAATTCCTGTGGATTTAACGCAGAACCAGAATCCAGCCTTTAGCAGTAGATAGTGACTGTTAGAAAAAATAAATAAATAAATAATACATAAAAAAACAAAGAAAATTAAAGCTGCAAGCAGCGATGAACGGGCCCTCGCAGTCACGGCCACCGCCCCCCATAAGTATCAGAAATGACACCACCCACGACTTCCTATGTCAAACCATTCAAAAGTTATAGCAGAAAAAAGGGACAACCAATCAGAAGAAGGGGCGGGGCTAATTTTCACCAATTATGGTCAAGGACTCAATACCGAGTCCGATGACACCACCCACGACTCTTTATGTCAAACCTTTCAAAAGTTATGGCAGAGAAAAGTTTTCTAGGGGGCGCTGTTGAGCCGTTAGGCCACGCCCATTAATGCAAACCATGAAATATCAAATTTATCGCCAGGCCTGGCTTGCATGCAAAATTTGGTGACTTTTGGAGAACTATCAAATATGGACCAATCAGATGAAGGGGACGCGCTTTTTGGCGTCTAGCGTCGCCACGGTAACACTTTTGAAAGAGAAAAGTAATGCGTGTAGTCGCAGGATGGAGACGCACATTTTGATGTATAACACATCTGGGTTCATGATACGGTTCGGGCTGAATTAACTCTCGAAGGAATGGCATAAATTGCTCCAAAATTACGCGATTAATTCAGAATCTTCAAAATGGCCGACATTCTGTTCGGTTTGGGCCATGGCGCCAAGAGACTTTTCTTTTAGTTGCGACATGATACAGGTGTGTAGCGATTTTCGTTCATGTACGTCAAACCGTATTGTGGGGCTTGAGTCACAAACTTTTCCGGGGGGCGCTGTTGAGCCGTTAGGCCACGCCCATTAATGTAAACCATTAAATATCACATTTATCGCCAGGCCTGACTTGCATGCAAAATTTGGTGACTTTTTGGGCACGTTTAGGGGGGCAAAAAGGCCCTCCTTTTGTCAGAACAATAAGAAGAAGAAGAAAAAGAATAATTCCTGCAAATACAATAGGGCCTTCGCACTGCAAGTGCTCGGGCCCTAAAAATCAATTAAAAAAAAGGAAAAACAAAGCAAAAAAAATACAAAAAAGAAAAAAAATGTGACAGTTACCAGTAGTTAGCAGGCTGCTAACTACTGGTAACAGTCAAGTTTTTTTGACTGCTAATAGCAGCAGTTAGTGACTGTTATAAAAACATAATAAAAAAATAAAATAAAAAACAAAATAAATTAATTAATTTAAAAAAACAACTAATAACTGTCTATGTTGATAAGAGCTCATTCTAAATATATTAATTAGATGGCCCATTTCCCCAAAGATTAAGAAAACTCACTTTAACATATTGTATAAAGTTTACCCGGTTGCAGAAATCCTTAAAAAAAGATTCAAGTTCAAAGTTGATCAATGTGTTTTCTGTAAAGTAGCAGATGAAACTTTAGAACATGTTTTTCCAGAAACTTCTGGTTAGAATAAAGGACATTCCAGTCTTATATCTCTCATATTTGTTTCTATATAGATAACTTGAAGTTGAAGTATCTGACATAATAATATAGTTATTCTCATGGGTAAATATCATATTAAAGTAGTAAGTGGAGGAATAGCAAACCCTCCTTTGACTGGTTTTTAAATGATTTTAAATTATTCTTCTTATCCTCTAAGAAAAATAGACTCCAACAAAACGGCTAAACAGATTAGTGACGATAAATCTGGTTTTCTTGCTCCTCTTTCTGGATCTTTAGTTTGCCTGATTTTAAATACTGTGATACTTTTATAGTTTGTACTTTATAAAAACCCCTGTTTTGTCTTTTATTTCGATATATAGTAATAGTTTTTCTATCTAGCTCTATATTTGACAGCATGTCTACTAAGTTTACTATCATTATTTCGAGAAGATGTTTAATTACTGTTCTGTTGTTTTATTGTGTTCAATAAAGAAGAAAAAGAAGAAAAGGTTCAGATCAGTTCTCTAACAGTCACTTTTTTCTTTTTTTAATTCTTTAATTATTTTATTTTGTTTTTTATTTTATTTTTTCAGTCACTAACAACTGCTAATAGTCACTTTATTTCTTTTTTTTATTTTGTTTTATTTATTTTTTGATTATTATTCTATGTTAGTTTTTTTTTTCTTTTTCTTTTTTTATTTCTAAAAGTTGCTAACTACTGCCAAAAGTCACTTTTTTCTTCTTTTTTATAATAAATACATTTATTTATTCATTTTGTTTTTTATTCTATTTTTTTTTTGCAGTTTACTGTTTAGTTTACTAAAATATTACATTAAAGTTTACGTTAATTTACAATAATATACAGTTAAGTTTTATTTTTTTAACAGTTTACTGTTTAGTTTACTAAAATATTACTTTCAAGTTTACGTTAATTTACAATAATATACAGTTAAGTTTTATTGTATTAAACTTTACTTTACTAGAGCTTTAAGTTGTTTCCATTCTGCCCCGGTGCACGCCGGGAGCACTGACGTCACGCTCCGTCTCCTCTGCCGGAGGGGGCGGGGCCTGTTGCCATGGAGATGACGTCAGCGTCGGTGTCGAGTTACCAAAGGTCAGAATGAAGCGGAAGGAATAAAGTTTCCTGAGGCGGAGAGAGACAAACATGAGATAAACTGAGATAAACCGGGATAAACCTGACCCGGGAGGACGGGAGGTCCGACCGGGACCCGGTCAGGGGGGAAACCCGGGAACTGGGCCCGGGCAGGCCGGGTTTGGGGAGTTTATTCCGCGGTGAGTCCATTAGCAGCAGGTTTGGGGTCAGACAGGAGCTAACGGAGCTAGCCACGTCCTGCTAACAGCTGCTAACTGCTCCTAACTACTGCTAACAGTCATTAAGAGTCACTAACTGCTGCTAACTACTGCCAACAGTTGCTAACAACTGCTAACAGTCACTAACTGCTGCAAAAAGCTGCTAACAGTCACTTTTTTTCTTTATTTTTATTATTTTTTTCTTTTTTGTTGTTTTGTTTTTATTAAATTTCCAACAGTCACTTTTTTTGTTTGTTTTGGTTTTATTTTTTATTTATTTATTTTTTATATTTTCTTTTAGTTTTTTTAATTTTTTATATTTTCTTTTTTTATTTATTCTTATTTTTTTATTTTTTTCTAACTCAATAACTGCTGCCAACAGTCCCTTTATTTGTTTGTTTAGTTTTTTTATTTCTTTTTTCTTATTTCTTTTTTCTTTTATATTTTTTTCTTTTCTTTCTTTTTGTCTTATTTCTTTCTAACAGTCACGAACAACTGCTAACAGTCACTTTTTTCTTGTTTTTTTTTTAATTTTTAATTTTAATTCTTAGTTTTTTCTTTTACTGTTTTTATGTTTTTTTTCTTATTTTTTTCTTTTATTTCTTTTTTCTTATTTATTTTCTTTTTCTTTATTTTTCTTTTTTCTTTTTATTTATTATTGTTTCTAACAGTCACTTTTTTATTTTATTTTTTTAGCAGCAGGTTTGGGGTCAGACAGGAGCTAACGGAGCTAGCCACGTCCTGCTAACAGCTGCTAACTAACTACTGCTAAACAGTTACCAACAGCTGCTAATTACTGCTATCTACTGCTAAGAGTCAATAACTACTGCTATAAGCTGCTAACAGTCACTTTTTTTTGTTTGTTTTTTTATTTAATTTTTTCTTTTTTTTTCTTTTTCTATTTTTATTTAATTTTTTATATTTTTTTTTTTATTTTTTTTTTCTAACAGTCATTAACTGCTGCTATAAGCTGCTAACAGTCACTTTTTTTCTTTTTTTCTTTTTTGATTATTATTAGTTAGTTTTTTTCGTTTTTTTCTTTATATTTTTTCTTTTCTTTTTTCTAACAGTCACTTTTTTCTTTTTTTAATTCTTTAATTAATTTATTTCGTTTTTTATTTTATTTTTTTATTTTTTTCTAACAGTCACTAACAACTGCTAACAGTCACTTTATTTCTTTTATTTATTTTGTTTTATTAATTTTTGATTATTATTCTATGTTAGTTTTTTTTCTTTTTTTTATTTCTAAAAGTTGCTAACTACTGCCAAAAGTCCCTTTTTTTATTAATTTATTCATTTTGTTTTTTATTTAATTTTTTTATTATTTTTTTTATTTTTTTCTAACAGTCACTAACTGCTGCTACAGTATCTACTGCTAAGAGTCACTAACTACTGCTAACAGCTGCTAACAGTCACTTTTTTTTGTTTTTTTTCTTTAATTTTTTCTTTTTATTTTGCTTTCTTTTTTTGTATTTTTATTTAATTTTTTTTGTTTTGTTTTGTTTTTTTGAAATTTGTTTTATTTTTATTTTTTCTAACAATCATTAACTGCTGCTACAAGCTGCTAACAGTCACTTTTTTGTGATTATTATTTTTTTTCTTTATCTTTTTTCTTTTCTTTTTTCTAACAGTCACTAACAACTGCTGACAGTCACGTTTTTTCTTTTTTTTAATTCTTTAATTAATTTTTGTTTTTTTATTTAATTTTTAATTTTTTTCCTAACAGTCACTTTATTTTGTTTTATTTATTTTGTTTTATTTATTTATTTATTTTTGATTATTATTCTATGTTAGTTTTTTTTTACTTTTTTATTTCTAAAAGTTGCTAACTACTGCCAAAAGTCACTTTTTTTCTTTTTTTAAATTCTTTAATTAATTTATTTTTGTTTTTTTATTTAATTTTAATTTTTTTTTCTAACAGTCACTTTATTTTGTTTTATTTATTTATTTATTTTTGATTATTATTCTATGTTAATTTTTTTTCTTTTTTATTTCTAAAAGTTGCTAACTACTGCCAAAAGTCACTTTTTTTCTTTTTTTAATTAATTAATTTATTCATTTTGTTTTTTATTTTATTTTTTTTTATTATTTTTTAATTGTCAGTCACTAACTGCTGCTAACAGTCACTAACTGCTGCTAACAGTCACTTTATTTTCTTTTTTTGTATTTTTTTGGTTTTATTTTTCCTTTTTTTAATTGATTTTTTCTTAGTTTTTTTTCTTCTCTTTTTTATTTATTTATTTATTTATTTTTTCTAACAGTCACTAACTACCTCTAACGCCTGGATTCTGGTTCTGCGTTAAATCCACGCCAAGCCTGCGCCGCAGGTTGCACCGCGATGAGCTCCCCACGGCGCAGCTACGAAGGTTAGCGGCTACGCTAGGCTCTCCGTAGCTACGCCGTAGCCTGACGCACCTCCCACTAAATGTAACGCAGACCGAGAGGCTGTGATTGGTTTGTTTGGTAGCAACGCATTTCCTGTTCCGGTTCGTGAAGCAGTCGTGAACTTTCAGCCTCTTTTCTTCGTGTGTGTGGGATTTTTTTGTTTAGTTTTTTTGCACAATAGTTGTCCTTATCTCTTTGATTCACTGTGACCGGAAAAAGTCGGATAAACCATTCAGGAAAATATCGCCCCCTAGCGGTCGCGGGGGGAACTGCACTGCGGAAAAATTGAGTGACGTCCGAAGGTTCATGACGGCGTCAGGGCGACGGCGTCAGGGCGATGGCGATGGAGTGACGCCACGACGGCGTCAGGGCCACTGCGTCAGGGCCACTGCGTCAGGGCGACTGCGTCAGGGCGACGGCGTCAGGGCGACGGCGTCAGGGCGACGGCGTCAGGGCGACGGCGTCAGGGCGACGGCGTCAGGGCGACGGCGTCCGTTCTGCGTTTGGTTTAACGCAGAACTATAAACAAGGCTTAACAGTCACTAACTACTGGTAACAGTCGCTAACGGCTGCTAACCATTAATCAGAACTGTCTCTATGAATTGTGGGTAATGTGTTAAGGTGCTAATGAATGTTGCTCTTGTGTCTTGTTGCAGTGGGCGTGTCTGTACCTGTTGGCGTGTCCAGATCAAGGGGCGTGTCCAGGGCGTGTCCGGAGGAGTTTCCAGCCTCCTGATTGGTTGCCTGCAGCTGTAAACATCCCCGACTGGAAGCTGTTTCTCTGCTGAGCTTCCAGTCTGGTGTTTATGCTGCAGATTTCCCCACACTACGAATATGGAAATAAACATCCTTTAGTCCTGAAACTGTAGAAATATAAATGTTTCCTCTGGTCTGGTAATAGATTATATAGAGTTAATTTCTGACCAGATGAAGCTGAAATGATGTCCAGCAGCGTCTCCACCGTCCTTATTGTCCACTCGTCCATGTAAACATCCTACACTCAGCTGGAAGAAGATGATTGGCTGAGAGGAGGCTGTTTACCTGGACAGGTAGAGACATGTTTACCTGGACATGTTTACCTGGACATGTTTACCTGGACATGTTTACCTGGACAGGTAGAGACATGTTTACCTGGTAGAGACATGTTTACCTGGTAGAGACATGTTTACCTGGACATGTTTACCTGGTAGAGACATGTTTACCTGGACATGTTTACCTGGACATGTTTACCTGGACATGTTTACCTGGACAGGTAGAGACATGTTTACCTGGTAGAGACATGTTTACCTGGACATGTTTACCTGGACATGTTTACCTGGTAGAGACATGTAAGGAAAAAAAAAGTTGAAATTTGGATGAAAAAAGTGAAAATGTCGAAAACGCACGAAAGAACGAACGCACACAAAACGCACGCACGCAAAAATGAACGCACGCAAAATGAACGCACGCAAAATGAACGCACGCAAAATGAACGCACGCACGCAAAAACGCACTAAAAAACGTACGCAAAACGCAAGCACGCAAAAATGAACGCCCGCCCGCACGAAAAAACGCACGAAAAAACAAACGCACGCAAAACGCACGCACGCAAAAACGCACGAAAGATTGCATGAAAAAACGCACGCAAAACGCAAGCACGCAAAAATGAACGCCCGCCCGCACGAAAAAACGCACGCGAAACGCACGCACGTAAAAAAACACGAAAAAACAAACGCACGCAAAACGCACGCACGCAAAAATAAACGCCCGCCCGCACGCACGCCCCCTCGAAAAAACGCACGCACGCAAAAACGCTCCGATTCTAACCACCTGTTTCAACTGGTCCATTTCAATAAAAACAACCCGTTTAGAAAACAGCTTTTTTCCCCCACTGCCATCAGGCTACTGAACTCCACTCATCTCCATACTCCATTTGTGTTAGATGTATAGTCTATGTAAATGTCTGCTTTAATGTCGACGTCTGCTCACGTATGTTACATGTATAACTGATGTCTGTTGCCACACAGGACTATGTGCTGGCACTATGCTGTGCCGACTTGTTGTGCAGTCCTTAATAAATGAATGAATGAATGAAGGTCTGGAGAAGTTTTTCGTCCACTAACGTTCCAAACTAACGTACCAAACTAACGTACCAAACTAACGTTCCAAACTAACGTTCCAAACTAACGTTCCAAACTAAGGTTCCAAACTAAGGTTCCAAACTAAGGTTCCAAACTAACGTTCCAAACTAACGTTCCAAACTAACGTACCAAACTAACGTTCCAAACTAACGTTCCAAACTAACGTTCCAAACTAACGTTCCAAACTAACGTTCCAAACTAACGTACCAAACTAACGTTCCAAACTAACGTTCCAAACTAACGTTCCAAACTAAGGTTCCAAACTAAGGTTCCAAACTAAGGTTCCAAACTAAGGTTCCAAACTAAGGTACCAAACTAAGGTACCAAACTAACGTACCAAACTAACGTTCCAAACTAACGTTCCAAACTAAGGTTCCAAACTAAGGTTCCAAACTAACGTACCAAACTAAGGTTCCAAACTAAGGTTCCAAACTAAGGTTCCAAACTAACGTTCCAAACTAACGTTCCAAACTAAGGTTCCAAACTAAGGTTCCAAACTAACGTACCAAACTAACGTTCCAAACTAACGTTCCAAACTAAGGTTCCAAACTAAGGTTCCAAACTAAGGTTCCAAACTAACGTACCAAACTAACGTTCCAAACTAACGTTCCAAACTAACGTTCCAAACTAACGTACCAAACCAGAGACGTTCTATAACCGAGACAGCCCACTAAGGTTCGAGTTTCTGTATCTGTGTCACGTGACTGCCACGCCCCTTTAGGAGACCGGAAGTAGGTCCTGAGTCTATTGAGTCCTATGGGAAAAGTGAACGTGAGCACAGATTATTACCAATTCCTTCGCCCCATAGTAACCTAAGTAAATATGGGACGCATTTTTCAAAAGCCACAAACCTTCTGAACATTCTGACACCAAAATGGCAATTTTCAGACCGACAGATTAGGAGAAAATGAACTTTGTTTGAGACCTGTCTCTGTCTGAGCAACACACTCGCCAGATTTGGCTCTCATCGTTTTCCCATCGGATAAAATGAAGTTTAAAACTAAAATAAAACTTGCTTCTTTGCTTAATAATACTGTTATTTTTATTATTTAAGTCTTTTTGGAAGAAAGTTGTACTGTATCTAGTGTTTTATGTTCCAAAACGATGTGGGGAGAGGGGCGGCCACGCCCACTTAGGAGACAGGAAGTGAGGTCAGAGGGGCGACCACGCCCACTTAGGAGACAGGAAGTGTATTCCATTTCAAACCATTGCCAGTAACGGCAATGCGCTATCTTGTGTATAGAAGATCTTTGACCAAACTAACGTTCCAAACTAACGTTCCAAACTAACGTACCAAACTAACGTTCCAAACTAACGTTCCAAACTAACGTACCAAACTAACGTACCAAACTAACGTTCCAAACTAACGTACCAAACTAACGTACCAAACTAACGTACCAAACTAACGTACCAAACTAACGTTCCAAACTAACGTTCCAAACTAACGTACCAAACTAACGTTCCAAACTAACGTTCCAAACTAACGTACCAAACTAACGTTCCAAACTAACGTACCAAACTAACGTTCCAAACTAACGTACCAAACTAACGTTCCAAACTAACGTTCCAAACTAACGTTCCAAACTAACGTTCCAAACTAACGTACCAAACTAACGTACCAAACTAACGTTCCAAACTAACGTACCAAACTAACGTTCCAAACTAACGTACCAAACTAACGTTCCAAACTAACGTACCAAACTAACGTTCCAAACTAACGTACCAAACTAACGTTCCAAACTAACGTACCAAACTAACGTTCCAAACTAACGTTCCAAACTAACGTACCAAACTAACGTACCAAACTAACGTTCCAAACTAACGTTCCAAACTAACGTACCAAACTAACGTTCCAAACTAACGTTCCAAACTAACGTTCCAAACTAACGTTCCAAACTAACGTTCCAAACTAACGTACCAAACTAACGTACCAAACTAACGTTCCAAACTAACGTACCAAACTAACGTTCCAAACTAACGTACCAAACTAACGTTCCAAACTAACGTACCAAACTAACGTACCAAACTAACGTTCCAAACTAACGTTCCAAACTAACGTACCAAACTAACGTACCAAACTAACGTACCAAACTAACGTACCAAACTAACGTACCAAACTAACGTACCAAACTAACGTACCAAACTAACGTACCAAACTAACGTTCCAAACTAACGTACCAAACTAACGTTCCAAACTAACGTTCCAAACTAACGTTCCAAACTAACGTACCAAACTAACGTTCCAAACTAACGTTCCAAACTAACGTTCCAAACTAACGTTCCAAACTAACGTTCCAAACTAACGTTCCAAACTAACGTTCCAAACTAACGTTCCAAACTAACGTTCCAAACTAACGTTCCAAACTAACGTACCAAACTAACGTACCAAACTAACGTTCCAAACTAACGTTCCAAACTAACGTTCCAAACTAACGTACCAAACTAACGTACCAAACTAACGTTCCAAACTAACGTACCAAACTAACGTTCCAAACTAACGTACCAAACTAACGTTCCAAACTAACGTACCAAACTAACGTTCCAAACTAACGTACCAAACTAACGTTCCAAACTAACGTACCAAACTAACGTACCAAACTAACGTACCAAACTAACGTACCAAACTAACGTTCCAAACTAACGTTCCAAACTAACGTTCCAAACTAACGTTCCAAACTAAGGTTCCAAACTAACGTTCCAAACTAACGTTCCAAACTAACGTTCCAAACTAACGTTCCAAACTAACGTTCCAAACTAACGTTCCAAACTAACGTTCCAAACTAACGTACCAAACTAACGTTCCAAACTAACGTTCCAAACTAACGTTCCAAACTAAGGTTCCAAACTAAGGTTCCAAACTAAGGTTCCAAACTAAGGTTCCAAACTAAGGTTCCAAACTAAGGTTCCAAACTAAGGTACCAAACTAACGTACCAAACTAACGTTCCAAACTAAGGTTCCAAACTAAGGTTCCAAACTAAGGTTCCAAACTAAGGTTCCAAACTAACGTACCAAACTAAGGTTCCAAACTAAGGTTCCAAACTAAGGTTCCAAACTAACGTTCCAAACTAACGTTCCAAACTAAGGTTCCAAACTAAGGTTCCAAACTAAGGTTCCAAACTAAGGTTCCAAACTAAGGTTCCAAACTAAGGTTCCAAACTAAGGTTCCAAACTAACGTACCAAACTAACGTACCAAACTAACGTTCCAAACTAACGTTCCAAACTAACGTACCAAACCAGAGACGTTCTATAACCGAGACAGCCCACTAAGGTTCGAGTTTCTGTATCTGTGTCACGTGACTGCCACGCCCCTTTAGGAGACCGGAAGTAGGTCCTGAGTCTATTGAGTCCTATGGGAAAAGTGAACGTGAGCACAGATTATTACCAATTCCTTCGCCCCATAGTAACCTAAGTAAATATGGGACGCATTTTTCAAAAGCCACAAACCTTCTGAACATTCTGACACCAAAATGGCAATTTTCAGACCGACAGATTAGGAGAAAATGAACTTTGTTTGAGACCTGTCTCTGTCTGAGCAACACACTCGCCAGATTTGGCTCTCATCGTTTTCCCATCGGATAAAATGAAGTTTAAAACTAAAATAAAACTTGCTTCTTTGCTTAATAATACTGTTATTTTTATTATTTAAGTCTTTTTGGAAGAAAGTTGTACTGTATCTAGTGTTTTATGTTCCAAAACGATGTGGGGAGAGGGGCGGCCACGCCCACTTAGGAGACAGGAAGTGAGGTCAGAGGGGCGACCACGCCCACTTAGGAGACAGGAAGTGTATTCCATTTCAAACCATTGCCAGTAACGGCAATGCGCTATCTTGTGTATAGAAGATCTTTGACCAAACTAACGTACCAAACTAACGTTCCAAACTAACGTTCCAAACTAACGTACCAAACTAACGTACCAAACTAACGTTCCAAACTAACGTACCAAACTAACGTACCAAACTAACGTACCAAACTAACGTTCCAAACTAACGTACCAAACTAACGTACCAAACTAACGTTCCAAACTAACGTACCAAACTAACGTACCAAACTAACGTTCCAAACTAACGTACCAAACTAACGTTCCAAACTAACGTTCCAAACTAACGTACCAAACTAACGTACCAAACTAACGTTCCAAACTAACGTACCAAACTAACGTTCCAAACTAACGTTCCAAACTAACGTACCAAACTAACGTTCCAAACTAACGTTCCAAACTAACGTACCAAACTAACGTTCCAAACTAACGTTCCAAACTAACGTACCAAACTAACGTACCAAACTAACGTTCCAAACTAACGTACCAAACTAACGTACCAAACTAACGTTCCAAACTAACGTACCAAACTAACGTACCAAACTAACGTTCCAAACTAACGTTCCAAACTAACGTACCAAACTAACGTACCAAACTAACGTTCCAAACTAACGTTCCAAACTAACGTACCAAACTAACGTTCCAAACTAACGTTCCAAACTAACGTACCAAACTAACGTTCCAAACTAACGTTCCAAACTAACGTACCAAACTAACGTTCCAAACTAACGTTCCAAACTAACGTTCCAAACTAACGTACCAAACTAACGTACCAAACTAACGTTCCAAACTAACGTTCCAAACTAACGTACCAAACTAACGTTCCAAACTAACGTTCCAAACTAACGTACCAAACTAACGTTCCAAACTAACGTACCAAACTAACGTACCAAACTAACGTTCCAAACTAACGTACCAAACTAACGTACCAAACTAACGTACCAAACTAACGTTCCAAACTAACGTACCAAACTAACGTACCAAACTAACGTTCCAAACTAACGTACCAAACTAACGTACCAAACTAACGTACCAAACTAACGTTCCAAACTAACGTACCAAACTAACGTTCCAAACTAACGTTCCAAACTAACGTACCAAACTAACGTTCCAAACTAACGTTCCAAACTAACGTTCCAAACTAACGTACCAAACTAACGTTCCAAACTAACGTTCCAAACTAACGTTCCAAACTAACGTACCAAACTAACGTTCCAAACTAACGTTCCAAACTAACGTACCAAACTAACGTTCCAAACTAACGTTCCAAACTAACGTTCCAAACTAACGTTCCAAACTAACGTTCCAAACTAACGTACCAAACTAACGTACCAAACTAACGTACCAAACTAACGTTCCAAACTAACGTACCAAACTAACGTTCCAAACTAACGTTCCAAACTAACGTACCAAACTAACGTTCCAAACTAACGTACCAAACTAACGTTCCAAACTAACGTACCAAACTAACGTTCCAAACTAACGTTCCAAACTAACGTACCAAACTAACGTTCCAAACTAACGTTCCAAACTAACGTTCCAAACTAACGTTCCAAACTAACGTACCAAACTAACGTACCAAACTAACGTTCCAAACTAACGTACCAAACTAACGTTCCAAACTAACGTACCAAACTAACGTTCCAAACTAACGTACCAAACTAACGTTCCAAACTAACGTACCAAACTAACGTACCAAACTAACGTACCAAACTAACGTTCCAAACTAACGTACCAAACTAACGTACCAAACTAACGTTCCAAACTAACGTACCAAACTAACGTACCAAACTAACGTACCAAACTAACGTTCCAAACTAACGTACCAAACTAACGTTCCAAACTAACGTTCCAAACTAACGTACCAAACTAACGTTCCAAACTAACGTTCCAAACTAACGTTCCAAACTAACGTACCAAACTAACGTTCCAAACTAACGTTCCAAACTAACGTACCAAACTAACGTTCCAAACTAACGTTCCAAACTAACGTACCAAACTAACGTTCCAAACTAACGTTCCAAACTAACGTTCCAAACTAACGTTCCAAACTAACGTACCAAACTAACGTACCAAACTAACGTTCCAAACTAACGTACCAAACTAACGTTCCAAACTAACGTACCAAACTAACGTTCCAAACTAACGTACCAAACTAACGTTCCAAACTAACGTACCAAACTAACGTACCAAACTAACGTACCAAACTAACGTACCAAACTAACGTTCCAAACTAACGTTCCAAACTAACGTTCCAAACTAACGTTCCAAACTAACGTTCCAAACTAACGTACCAAACTAACGTTCCAAACTAACGTTCCAAACTAACGTTCCAAACTAACGCTCCAAACTAACGCTCCAAACTAACGCTCCAAACTAACGCTCCAAACTAACGTTCCAAACTAACGTTCCAAACTAACGTACCAAACTAACGTACCAAACTAACGTTCCAAACTAACGTACCAAACTAACGTACCAAACTAACGTACCAAACTAACGTACCAAACTAACGTACCAAACTAACGTACCAAACTAACGTACCAAACTAACGTACCAAACTAACGTACCAAACTAACGTACCAAACTAACGTTCCAAACTAACGTTCCAAACTAACGTTCCAAACTAACGTACCAAACTAACGTACCAAACTAACGTACCAAACTAACGTTCCAAACTAACGTTCCAAACTAACGTTCCAAACTAACGCTCCAAACTAACGCTCCAAACTAACGTTCCAAACTAACGTACCAAACTAACGTACCAAACTAACGTACCAAACTAACGTTCCAAACTAACGTTCCAAACTAACGTTCCAAACTAACGCTCCAAACTAACGCACCAAACTAACGCACCAAACTAACGTACCAAACTAACGTACCAAACTAACGTACCAAACTAACGTACCAAACTAACGTACCAAACTAACGTACCAAACTAACGTACCAAACTAACGTTCCAAACTAACGTTCCAAACTAACGCTCCAAACTAACGCTCCAAACTAACGCTCCAAACTAACGCTCCAAACTAACGCACCAAACTAACGCACCAAACTAACGCACCAAACTAACGTACCAAACTAACGTTCCAAACTAAAGTTTTTCTCCCCCAGTAATGAGGCGTGTTGGCCACTAGAGGGCAGGATTTAGCAGCAGAGGTTTTTCTCCCCCAGTAATGAGGCGTGTTGGCCACTAGAGGGCAGGATTTAGCAGCAGAGGTTTTTCTCCCCCAGTAATGAGGCTTGTTGGCCACTAGAGGGCAGGATTTAGCAGCTTACACTGCAGAGTCTGGTCTGGTGAAACTGAAGCAGCTCAAGCTGAGAACTTTAAAAAGAAAAACAACAATACAAAGATACAAAAAGTATCTAAAAGTAAGTAAAAGGTCCTTCATCCCCACAGCCGTCAGACTGTATAATAAGCAACTGTAGCCGCCCGTGTGCAATAAACCTGTCTCTTTAAAAGTGCAATAACCACTAATACCTCACGTATTTTTGGAAATATTATCCGTTTACTTGGTGTTTACTACCTTTTTTCTCTCTTGTACATAGTCTTTTTCTACTTTTTATATTGCTCTTTTTTATTATTTAACTATTTATGGTTATTTCTATTTTACATTTTCTGTATAAAGCGTGTGTGTTTGTTTTTGCTGCTGCACGACTGAATTTCTCCTGTGGGAGATCAATAAAGTCTACTATTCTATTCTAAAAGGTACATTCAAGTCACTTGATTGGAAACCTGATGACTTCTGCGTTTAGTTCCTGCGTTTAGTTCCTGCGTTTAGTTCCTGCGTTTAGTTCCTGCGTTTAGTTCCTGCGTTTAGTTCCTGCGTTTATGAGCAGAAATGAATCCTGAACTGGACGATTCTGTTGATGAAAATGTTCTGGTTGGTTTTATCTTTATGTCTGCTATGTTTGTGTGTTTTCTTAGTTTTTTTCTATTTTTGAACAGATTTAACTGTATGGTTGTAATAATTGAAAACATTTTAATAAATATAGTGTAAAAAAAAAAATATATATACTGTATATATATCTAAAATAAATAAAGAAGCTAAGTAGCTTCCAACATGGCGGCTCCGCCAACGACGACGTCACGACGACCAAGTCCAATAATCAATAATCCAATAATCAGGTCCATGTTTGTTTAAAAGGTTTTAATTGATCACATTCATTCATGTGTTTGTTTAAAAGGTTTTAATTGATCACATTCATTCATTTATTTGTTTAAAAGGTTTTAATTGATCACATTCGTCAGAAATGAGACGGACGAGCTCGTAGCTCAACATGAAGGTTTGAAACAATAAAATTAGTCCAGAAACGTCCACGTCCTCGTCAGCGCTGGCAGGTGATCAGGTGATTATTGATCAGGTGATCAGGTGATTATTGATCAGGTGATTATTGATCAGGGGATCATTGATCAGGTGATTATTGATCAGGTGACCAGGTGCACTGCAAAAACTCAAAATCTTAACAAGAATATTCGTCTTATTTCTAGTTAAAATGTCTCATTTTAGTAAATAAATCTCATTCCACTTAAAACAAGACTCATCACTGGAAAAAACAACAATTTTCACCTGTTTCAAGTAGATTTTCACTTAAAATAAGTAGAAAAATCTGCCAGTGGAACAAGATTGTTTTGCTTGTAATGAGAAGATAAATCTTGTTCCACTGGCAGATTTTTCTACTTATTTCAAGTGAAAATTCAAATAAGTTATTTTTCTGGTAATGAGTTGTTTTAAGTGGAATGAGATTTTTTAAAAAGAAGAAAACTCAAAGGCACTCTTCTTCAAATATAAAAAGTCTTTATTTGAAATGGTTATTTCATGTGGAAGATGTTCCAGCTACAGATTACAGTTACAGATTACAGATTACAGTTACAGATTACAGTTACATATTACAGATTACAGTTTCAGCCACAGCTTCCTCAGGTGAAACACTCACCTGGGCAGGTGGAGGACACATGGAAACTAGAGAAATAACAGATCATGACCAATAAAAGGCTCCACCAATTGTTGAACAATTAAATACTGGAAATAGGAGAAGAAAGAACACGATCTGTAATGAAAAACAGTTACAAAAAAGGACTGAAATCAATATCCTCATTTAAACCTGGATGGACAGACAGACAGGGGCTTTCATTGGTAAATGTTAAAGGTTTCTCTCTGCAGAAGTAATTAGCTTTTCTAAAAGCTTAGAGCGGCCGATGGAAAAAATTAGATTTTTTTTACAAAAAATTAGACATTTTAAAGGAGCATGAGGCTCCTCTTAAGAAATGAGACTCTCTAAATCAGCGGTCGGCAACCCAAAATGTTTTAGATCCGTATTGGACCAAAAACACAAAAAACTAATATGTCTGGAGCCGCAAAAAATGAAAAGTCTTGTATCAGAATTAGAATGAAGGCAAATGGCGAAATGTTGAGAAAAAAGTCAAAATGTTGAGATTAAAAAGGAAAGGAAAAAAGAAGAAAAAAGAAGAAAAAAAAAAAGAAAAAAGAAGAAAGAAGAAAAAAGGAAACAAAGAGGAAAAAAAGAGAAAATAAAGAGGAAAAAAAAGAAAAAAAAAAAGGTCAAACATTTTCTAAAAAGCTCCAGGAGCCACTAGGGCGGCGCTAAAGAGCCGCATGCGGCTCCAGAGCCGCGGGTTGCCGACCCCTGGTCTAGCGCCACCCTTCACCACGACGGCCGTCGGGGGTACTGCAGCCAACAGTGAAGCCGGAACGGGAGAACGGGGAGAACGCACAAGATACGCTAGAGGGCTCGTTCTTTTTGGTTTGGAACGCTTCACCTGACATCATTACTAGAAAACTTAAAACATATACGCATTTTTTTCATAAACCCTGCCTCAATCCGGACTCAAGCTCCTTTAACTAGAAATAAGACAAATATTCCTGGTAAGATTTTGAGCTTTTGCAGTGCAGAGGTGAACCCTCTGGCAGGTGATCAGGTGATCATTGATCAGGTGATCATCGATGATTGATCAGGTGATCATTGATTGATCAGCGGTGCACCCTCTGGCAGGTGATCAGGTGATCATTGATTGATCAGCGGTGCACCCGTTGGCAGGTGATCAGGTATTCTGGAAAGGCCTGCGTGTCGTTGAAGATGACGAACATGGAGGGTTTGGTGATGTCGTCGGTCACGCTGTCGTAGCGCAGCGGCACGGCGCCCGTCTCCTTCAGCGGCGCAGTCTTCATGCCGTGGTCGCCCCGCGTGAAGTCGCCCGTCAGAACCTTCGACACCAGCACGAACTTGTACCCGTCCGCGTTCGGGGGCGAGTATTGATCCTGGACCGACAGGGCCGAGTTCACGGCAAAGTACACGCCCCGGCCGTAGACGGTGGCTGAAACAAGAGGTCAGAGGTTAAAGGTCACGCCCCGGCCGTAGACGGTGGCTGGAACGAGAGGTCAGAGGTTAAAGGTCACGCCCTAACGTTCCAAACTAACGTTCCAAACTAACGTACCAAACTAACGTTCCAAACTAACGTTCCAAACTAACGTTCCAAACTAACGTTCCAAACTAACGTACCAAACTAACGTACCAAACTAACGTACCAAACTAACGTTCCAAACTAACGTTCCAAACTAACGTACCAAACTAACGTTCCAAACTAACGTACCAAACTAACGTACCAAACTAACGTACCAAACTAACGTTCCAAACTAACGTTCCAAACTAACGTTCCAAACTAACGTTCCAAACTAACGTACCAAACTAACGTTCCAAACTAACGTTCCAAACTAACGTACCAAACTAACGTACCAAACTAACGGTCCAAACTAACGTACCAAACTAACGTACCAAACTAACGTTCCAAACTAACGTTCCAAACTAACGTACCAAACTAACGTTCCAAACTAACGTTCCAAACTAACGTACCAAACTAACGTACCAAACTAACGTTCCAAACTAACGTTCCAAACTAACGTTCCAAACTAACGTTCCAAACTAACGTTCCAAACTAACGTACCAAACTAACGTACCAAACTAACGTACCAAACTAACGTACCAAACTAACGTTCCAAACTAACGTTCCAAACTAACGTACCAAACTAACGTTCCCAACTAACGTTCCAAACTAACGTTCCAAACTAACGTACCAGACTAACGTACCAAACGTACCAAACTAACGTACCGAACTAACGTACCAAACTAACGTTCCAAACTAACGTTCCAAACTAACGTTCCAAACTAACGTTCCAAACTAACGTTCCAAACTAACGTACCAAACTAACGTACCAAACTAACGTTCCAAACTAACGTACCAAACGTACCAAACTAACGTTCCAAACTAACGTTCCAAACTAACGTACCAAACTAACGTACCAAACTAACGTTCCAAACTAACGTTCCAAACTAACGTAATAAACTAACGTTCCAAACTAACGTAATAAACTAACGTTCCAAACTAACGTAATAAACTAACGTTCCAAACTAACGTTCCAAACTAACGTTCCAAACTAACGTACCAAACTAACGTACCAAACTAACGTACCAAACTAACGTTCCAAACTAACGTTCCAAACTAACGTACCAAACTAACGTTCCAAACTAACGTTCCAAACTAACGTACCAAACTAACGTACCAAACTAACGGTCCAAACTAACGTACCAAACTAACGTACCAAACTAACGTTCCAAACTAACGTTCCAAACTAACGTACCAAACTAACGTTCCAAACTAACGTTCCAAACTAACGTACCAAACTAACGTACCAAACTAACGTTCCAAACTAACGTTCCAAACTAACGTTCCAAACTAACGTTCCAAACTAACGTTCCAAACTAACGTACCAAACTAACGTACCAAACTAACGTACCAAACTAACGTACCAAACTAACGTACCAAACTAACGTTCCAAACTAACGTTCCAAACTAACGTACCAAACTAACGTTCCCAACTAACGTTCCAAACTAACGTTCCAAACTAACGTACCAGACTAACGTACCAAACGTACCAAACTAACGTACCGAACTAACGTACCAAACTAACGTTCCAAACTAACGTTCCAAACTAACGTTCCAAACTAACGTTCCAAACTAACGTTCCAAACTAACGTACCAAACTAACGTACCAAACTAACGTTCCAAACTAACGTACCAAACGTACCAAACTAACGTTCCAAACTAACGTTCCAAACTAACGTACCAAACTAACGTACCAAACTAACGTTCCAAACTAACGTTCCAAACTAACGTAATAAACTAACGTTCCAAACTAACGTAATAAACTAACGTTCCAAACTAACGTAATAAACTAACGTTCCAAACTAACGTTCCAAACTAACGTTCCAAACTAACGTACCAAACTAACGTACCAAACTAACGTTCCAAACTCACGTTCCAAACTCACGTTCCAAACTAACGTACCAAACTAACGTACCAAACTAACGTTCCAAACTAACGTACCAAACGTACCAAACTAACGTACCCAACTAACGTACCAAACTAACGTTCCAAACTAACGTTCCAAACTAACGTTCCAAACTAACGTTCCAAACTAACGTTCCAAACTAACGTACCAAACTAACGTACCAAACTAACGTTCCAAACTAACGTACCAAACGTACCAAACTAACGTTCCAAACTAACGTTCCAAACTAACGTACCAAACTAACGTACCAAACTAACGTTCCAAACTAACGTTCCAAACTAACGTAATAAACTAACGTTCCAAACTAACGTAATAAACTAACGTTCCAAACTAACGTAATAAACTAACGTTCCAAACTAACGTTCCAAACTAACGTTCCAAACTAACGTACCAAACTAACGTACCAAACTAACGTTCCAAACTCACGTTCCAAACTAACGTACCAAACTAACGTACCAAACTAACGTTCCAAACTAACGTTCCAAACTAACGTTCCAAACTAACGTTCCAAACTAACGTTCCAAACTAACGTACCAAACTAACGTACCAAACTAACGTACCAAACTAACGTTTCAAACTAACGCTCCAAACTAACGTTCCAAACTAACATTCCAAACTAACGTACCAAACTAACGTACCAAACTAACGTACCAAACTAACGTTCCAAACTAACGTTCCAAACTAACGTTCCAAACTAACGTTCCAAACTAACGTACCAAACTAACGTTCCAAACTAACGTTCCAAACTAACGTACCAAACTAACGTACCAAACTAACGTTCCAAACTAACGTTCCAAACTAACGTTGCAAACTAACGTACCAAACTAAAGTATCAAACTAACGTACCAAACTAACGTACGACTGAACGTACCAAACTAACGTTCCAAACTAGCGTTCCAAACTAACGTACCAAACTAACGTACCAAACTAACGTTCCAAACTAACGTACCAAACTAACGTACCAAACTAACGTACCAAACTAAAGTATCAAACTAACGTTCCAAACTAACGTACGACTGAACGTACCAAACTAACGTACCAAACTAACGTACGACTGAACGTACCAAACTAACGTACCAAACTAACGTACCAAACTAACGTACGACTGAACGTACCAAACTAACGTACCAAACTAACGTACCAAACTAACGTTCCAAACTAACGTTCCAAACTAACGTACCAAACTAACGTACCAAACTAACGTACGACTGAACGTACCAAACTAAAGTATCAAACTAACGTTCCAAACTAACGTTCCAAACTAACGTTCCAAACTAACGTTCCAAACTAACGTACCAAACTAACGTTCCAAACTAACGTTCCAAACTAACGTTCCAAACTAACGTTCCAAACTAACGTTCCAAACTAACGTTCCAAACTCACGTTCCAAACTAACGTACCAAACTAACGTACCAAACTAACGTACCAAACTAACGTACCAAACTAACGTACCAAACTAACGTACCAAACTAACGTACCAAACTAACGTTCCAAACTAACGTACCAAACTAACGTACCAAACTAACGTACCAAACTAACGTACCAAACTAACGTACCAAACTAACGTACCAAACTAACGTTCCAAACTAACGTTCCAAACTAACGTTCTAAACTAACGTTTCAAACTAACGTTTCAAACTAACGCTCCAAACTAACGTTCCAAACTAACGTTCCAAACTAACGTACCAAACTAACGTTCCAAACTAACGTTCCAAACTAACGTTGCAAACTAACGTTCCAAACTAACATACCAAACTAACGTACCAAACTAACGTTCCAAACTAACGTACGACTGAACGTACCAAACTAACGTTCCAAACTAACGTTGCAAACTAACGTTCCAAACTAACGTTCCAAACTAACGTTGCAAACTAACGTACCAAACTAACGTACCAAACTAACGTACCAAACTAACGTTCCAAACTAACGTTCCAAACTAACGTTCCAAACTAACGTTCCAAACTAACGTACCAAACTAACGTACCAAACTAACGTACCAAACTAACGTTCCAAACTAACGTTCCAAACTAACGTTGCAAACTAACGTTCCAAACTAACATACCAAACTAACGTACCAAACTAACGTTCCAAACTAACGTACGACTGAACGTACCAAACTAACGTTCCAAACTAACGTTCCAAACTAACGTTGCAAACTAACGTTCCAAACTAACGTTCCAAACTAACGTTGCAAACTAACGTACCAAACTAACGTTGCAAACTAACGTACCAAACTAACGTACCAAACTAACGTACCAAACTAACGTTCCAAACTAACGTTCCAAACTAACGTTCCAAACTAACGTTCCAAACTAACGTTGCAAACTAACGTACCAAACTAACGTACGACTGAACGTACCAAACTAACGTTCCAAACTAACGTACCAAACTAACGTACGACTGAACGTACCAAACTAACGTACCAAAGTAACGTTCCAAACTAACGTACCAAACTAACGTTCCAAACTAACGTTCCAAACTAACGTACCAAACTAACGTTCCAAACTAACGTTCCAAACTAACGCTCCAAACTAACGTACCAAACTAACGTACCAAACTAACGTACCAAACTAACGTTCCAAACTAACGTACCAAACTAACGTACCAAACTAACGTTCCAAACTAACGTTCCAAACTAACGTACCAAACTAAAGTATCAAACTAACGTTCCAAACTAACGTACGACTGAACGTACCAAACTAACGTGCCAAACTAACGTACGACTGAACGTACCAAACTAACGTACGACTGAACGTACCAAACTAACGTACCAAACTAACGTACCAAACTAACGTACCAAACTAACGTTCCAAACTAACGTTGCAAACTAACGTTCCAAACTAACGTTCCAAACTAACGTACCAAACTAACGTTCCAAACTAACGTACCAAACTAACGTTCCAAACTAACGTTGCAAACTAACGTTCCAAACTAACGTACCAAACTAACGTACCAAACTAACGTACGACTGAATGTACCAAACTAACGTTCCAAACTAACGTACCAAACTAACGTACCAAACTAACGTTCCAAACTAACGTACCAAACTAACGTTCCAAACTAACGTTCCAAACTAACGTACCAAACTAACGTACCGAACTAACGTTCCGAACTAACGTACCGAACTAATGTTCCAAACTAACGTACCAAACTATCGTACCAAACTAACGTACTGTGGCAGGATGAGGCTCGACTCCAGAGGTTGGTAAAACACGTCTTTATTCCGTGACAGCGGAATCCAACTGACCAAAAGAACTGTCAGTTGACAACTGTAAACTAACACACGTTGCTGAGCAACCAAATAAATGCTTGTGACCACGCCCCCTTCCATACAGTCCTGATGGGTGCGAGGTCCGTTATTGTGTCCGCCACAGTACCAAACTAACGTACCAAACTAACGTACCAAACTAACGTTCCAAACTAACGTTCCAAACTAACGTTCCAAACTAACGTTTCAAACTAACGTTTCAAACTAACGTTCCAAACTAACGTTCCAAACTAACGTTCCAAACTAACGTTTCAAACTAACGTTCCAAACTAACGTTCCAAACTAACGTACCAAACTAACGTTCCAAACTAACGTTCCAAACTAACGTTCCAAACTAACGTTTCAAACTAACGTTTCAAACTAACGTACCAAACTAACGTTCCAAACTAACGTACCAAACTAACGTACCAAACTAACGTTCCAAACTAACGTTCCAAACTAACGTTGCAAACTAACGTACCAAACTAAAGTATCAAACTAACGTTCCAAACTAACGTACGACTGAACGTACCAAACTAACGTACCAAACTAACGTACGACTGAACGTACCAAACTAACGTACCAAACTAACGTACCAAACTAACGTACGACTGAACGTACCAAACTAACGCACCAAACTAACGTTCCAAACTAACGTACCAAACTAACGTACCAAACTAACGTACCAAACTAACGTTCCAAAGTAACGTACCAAACTAACGTTACAAACTAACGTTCCAAACTAACGTTCCAAACTAACGTACCAAACTAACGTTCCAAACTAACGTACCAAACTAACGTACCAAACTAACGTACGACTGAACGTACCAAACTAACGTACCAAACTAACGTACCAAATTAACGTTCCAAACTAACGTACCAAACTAACGTACGACTGAACGTACCAAACTAACGTACCAAACTAACGTTCCAAACTAACGTTCCAAACTAACGTTCCAAACTAACGTACCAAACTAACGTACCAAACTAACGTACCAAACTAACGTTCCAAACTAACGTTCCAAACTAACGTACCAAACTAACGTTCCAAACTAACGCTCCAAACTAACGTAATAAACTAACGTTCCAAACTAACCTTCCAAACTAACGTACCAAACTAACGTTCCAAACTAACGTTCCAAACTAACGTTCCAAACTAACGTACCAAACTAACGTACCAAACTAACGTACCAAACTAACGTTCCAAAATCACGTACCAAACTAACGTACCAAACTAACGTTCCAAACTAACGTACCAAACTAACGTACCAAACTAACGTACCAAACTAACGTACCAAACTAACGTTCCAAACTAACGTTCCAAACTAACGTTCCAAACTAACGTATCAAACTAACGTTCCAAACTAACGTACGACTGAACGTACCAAACTAACGTACGACTGAACGTACCAAACTAACATTCCAAACTAACGTTCCAAACTAACGTTCCAAACTAACGTTCCAAACTAACGTTTCAAACTAACGTTTCAAACTAACGTTTCAAACTAACGTTCCAAACTAACGTTCCAAACTAACGTACCAAACTAACGTTCCAAACTAACGTTCCAAACTAACGTTCCAAACTAACGTTTCAAACTAACGTTTCAAACTAACGTACCAAACTAACGTTCCAAACTAACGTACCAAACTAACGTACCAAACTAACGTTCCAAACTAACGTTCCAAACTAACGTTGCAAACTAACGTACCAAACTAAAGTATCAAACTAACGTACCAAACTAACGTACGACTGAACGTACCAAACTAACGTTCCAAACTAACGTACCAAACTAACGTTCCAAACTAACGTACCAAACTAACGTACCAAACTAACGTACCAAACTAACGTACCAAACTAACGTTCCAAAGTAACGTACCAAACTAACGTTACAAACTAACGTTACAAACTAACGTACCAAACTAACGTACCAAACTAACGTACGACTGAACGTACCAAACTAACGTACCAAACTAACGTACCAAATTAACGTTCCAAACTAACGTACCAAACTAACGTACGACTGAAAGTACCAAACTAACGTACCAAACTAACGTACCAAACTAACGTTCCAAACTAACGTTCCAAACTAACGCTCCAAACTAACGTAATAAACTAACGTTCCAAACTAACGTACCAAACTAACGTACCAAACTAACGTTCCAAACTAACGTTCCAAACTAACGTTCCAAACTAACGTTCCAAACTAACGTACCAAACTAACGTTCCAAACTAAGGTACCAAACTAACGTTCCAAACTAACGTTCCAAAATAACGTTCCAAACTAACGTTCCAAACTAACGTTCCAAACTAACGTATCAAACTAACGTTCCAAACTAACGTACGACTGAACGTACCAAACTAACGTACCAAACTAACGTTCCAAACTAACGTTCCAAACTAACGTTCCAAACTAACGTACCAAACTAACGTTCCAAACTCACGTACCAAACTAACGTACCAAACTAACGTACCAAACTAACGTTCCAAACTAACGTTCCAAACTAACGTTCCAAACTAACGTTCCAAACTAACGTACCAAACTAACGTTCCAAACTCACGTACCAAACTAACGTACCAAACTAACGTTCCAAACTAACGTTCCAAACTAACGTTCCAAACTAACGTTCCAAACTAACGTTGCAAACTAACGTTCCAAACTAACGTTCCAAACTAACGTTCCAAACTAAAGTATCAAACTAACGTTCCAAACTAACGTACCAAACTAACGTTCCAAACTAACGTTCCAAACTAACGTTCCAAACTAACGTTTCAAACTAACGTTTCAAACTAACGTACCAAACTAACGTTCCAAACTAACGTACCAAACTAACGTACCAAACTAACGTTCCAAACTAACGTTCCAAACTAACGTTGCAAACTAACGTACCAAACTAAAGTATCAAACTAACGTACCAAACTAACGTACGACTGAACGTACCAAACTAACGTTCCAAACTAACGTACCAAACTAACGTTCCAAACTAACGTACCAAACTAACGTACCAAACTAACGTACCAAACTAACGTACCAAACTAACGTACCAAACTAACGTTCCAAAGTAACGTACCAAACTAACGTTACAAACTAACGTTACAAACTAACGTACCAAACTAACGTACCAAACTAACGTACGACTGAACGTACCAAACTAACGTACCAAACTAACGTACCAAATTAACGTTCCAAACTAACGTACCAAACTAACGTACGACTGAAAGTACCAAACTAACGTACCAAACTAACGTACCAAACTAACGTTCCAAACTAACGTTCCAAACTAACGCTCCAAACTAACGTAATAAACTAACGTTCCAAACTAACGTACCAAACTAACGTACCAAACTAACGTTCCAAACTAACGTTCCAAACTAACGTTCCAAACTAACGTTCCAAACTAACGTACCAAACTAACGTTCCAAACTAAGGTACCAAACTAACGTTCCAAACTAACGTTCCAAAATAACGTTCCAAACTAACGTTCCAAACTAACGTATCAAACTAACGTTCCAAACTAACGTACGACTGAACGTACCAAACTAACGTACCAAACTAACGTTCCAAACTAACGTTCCAAACTAACGTTCCAAACTAACGTTCCAAACTAACGTACCAAACTAACGTTCCAAACTCACGTACCAAACTAACGTACCAAACTAACGTACCAAACTAACGTTCCAAACTAACGTTCCAAACTAACGTTCCAAACTAACGTTCCAAACTAACGTTCCAAACTAACGTACCAAACTAACGTTCCAAACTCACGTACCAAACTAACGTACCAAACTAACGTTCCAAACTAACGTTCCAAACTAACGTTCCAAACTAACGTTCCAAACTAACGTTGCAAACTAACGTTCCAAACTAACGTTCCAAACTAACGTTCCAAACTAAAGTATCAAACTAACGTTCCAAACTAACGTTCCAAACTAACGTACCAAACTAATGTACCAAACTAACGTTCCAAACTAACGTACCAAACTAATGTATCAAACTAACGTTCCAAACTAACGTTCCAAACTAACGTACCAAACTAACGTACCAAACTAACGTACGACTGAACGTACCAAACTAACGTTCCAAACTAACGTACCAAACTAATGTATCAAACTAACGTTCCAAACTAACGTTCCAAACTAACGTTCCAAACTTACGTACCAAACTAACGTTCCAAACTAACGTTCCAAACTAACGTACCAAACTAACGTTCCAAACTAACGTTCCAAACTAACGTTCCAAACTAACGTATCAAACTCACGTACCAAACTAACGTTCCAAACTAACGTACCAAACTAATGTATCAAACTAACGTTCCAAACTAACGTTCCAAACTAACGTTCCAAACTAACGTACCAAACTAACGTTCCAAACTAACGTTCCAAACTAACGTTCCAAACTAACGTATCAAACTCACGTACCAAACTAACGTTCCAAACTAACGTTCCAAACTAACGTACAAGGTTAGAGGTCAGAGGTCGGGGTTAAAGGTCAGAGGTCAGGGTTAGAGGTCAGGGGTCAGACCTACCGTTTTTCCCACAGAAGCTGCGGTTGAACCCGTGGACACAGATCTCCCTGACGGAGTCCTGGCCCGTCCCGTGGTACAGCGTCCTCTCCACCTGCGGGTGCGACGACTGTTGCAGAACGCTGGCCTTTTTCAGCTTGTACTGGTTGTAGAGAAGACGGTTCATCAGCTTCTCCACCTGAGGACAGGTGAGGACAGGTACAGGTGAGGACAGGTACAGGTGAGAGACAGGTACAGGTGAGGACAGGTACTGGTACAGGTGAGGACAGGTACAGGTGAGGACAGGTACAGGTGAGAGACAAGTACAGGTGAGGGACAAGTACAGGTGAGGGACAAGTACAGGTGAGGGACAAGTACAGGTGAGGGACAAGTACAGGTGAGGACGTACGTTTTTGCGTGCGAGCGTGCGTTTTGCGTGCGTTTTTTCGGGCATTCGTTCTTTTGTGCGTTTTCGACATTTCAACTTTTTTCCCAAAATTTCTACTTTTTTCTCAAAATTTCTACTTTTTTCCGACTTTTTTCATCGAAATTTTAACTTTTTCATAAAAAATTCAACCTTTTTCTCAAAATTTCAACTTTTTTCTCTGAATTCAAATTTTTCATAAAAAATTTGACCAAACCAAACCTGGAGACTCGTGTTCTAAACCATACGGGTACCGGTCCAGAAATTTTGAGAAAAAAGTCGAGAAAAGTGTCGGAATTTTGAGAAAAAAGTCGGAATTTTTGAGAAAAAAGTCGGAATTTTTGAGAAAAAATTTGAAATTTTTATGAAAAAGTTGAAATGTCGAAAACGCAATCTCACCTGTACTGGTTAATCTGTACTGGTTAATCTCACCTGTATTGGTTAATCTCATCTGTACTGGTTAATCTCACCTGTACTGGTTAATCTCACCTGTACTGGTTAATCTCACCTGTACTGGTTAATCTCACCTGTACTGGTTAATCTCACCTGTACTGGTTAATCTCACCTGTACTGGTTAATCTCACCTGTTAATCTCACCTGTACTGGTTAATCTCACCTGTACTGGTTATTCTCACCTGTACTGGTTAATCTCACCTGTACTGGTTAATCTGTACTGGTTAATCTGTACTGGTTAATCTCACCTGTACTGGTTAATCTCACCTGTACTGGTTAATCTCACCTGTACTGGTTAATCTCACCTGTACTGGTTAATCTCACCTGTTAATCTCACCTGTACTGGTTAATCTGTACTGGTTAATCTCACCTTTACTGGTTATTCTCACCTGTCCTGGTTAATCTCACCTGTTAATCTCACCTGTACTGGTTAATCTCACCTGTACTGGTTAATCTCACCTGTACTGGTTAATCTCACCTGTCCTGGTTAATCTCACCTGTTAATCTCACCTGTACTGGTTAATCTCACCTGTACTGGTTAATCTCACCTGTACTGGTTAATCTCACCTGTACTGGTTAATCTCACCTGTTAATCTCGCCTGTACTGGTTAATCTCACCTGTACTGGTTAATCTCACCTGTACTGGTTAATCTGTACTGGTTAATCTCACCTGTACTGGTTAATCTCACCTGTACTGGTTAATCTCACCTGTACTGGTTAATCTCACCTGTACTGGTTAATCTCACCTGGATGATCCGGATCTTGCTGTGATACTCGTTGATCGTCTCGTAGAAAGTCTTGACGACTTCCTGGAACTCGTCAGACTCCTCCCCCACCCTGGTGGCCTCCGGCAGGTGAGACAGCAGAGAGTATTCTTCTTCTGTGGTGAATAAAGAGTTACAGGTGAGACAGCAGGGAGTATTCTTCTTCTGTGGTGAATAAAGAGTTACAGGTGAGACAGCAGGGAGTATTCTTCTTCTGTGGTGAGACGCTAGTTACAATCTGTACATGTGTACGTTAGTTTGGAACGTTAGTTTGGAACGTTAGTTTGGTACGTTAGTTTGGAACGTTAGTTTGGTACGTTAGTTTGGTACGTTAGTTTGGTACGTTAGTTTGGTACGTTAGTTTGGTACGTTAGTTTGGTACGTTAGTTTGGAACGTTAGTTTGGAACGTTAGTTTGGTACGTTGGTTTGGAACGTTAGTTTGGTACGTTAGTTTGGAACGTTAGTTTGGTACGTTAGTTTGGTACGTTAGTTTGGTACGTTAGTTTGGTACGTTAGTTTGGTACGTTCAGTCGTACGTTAGTTTGGTACGTTAGTTTGGAACGTTAGTTTGGTACGTTAGTTTGGAACGTTAGTTTGGAACGTTAGTTTGGTACGTTAGTTTGGTACGTTAGTTTGGTACGTTAGTTTGGAACGTTAGTTTGGTACGTTAGTTTGGTACGTTAGTTTGGTACGTTCAGTCGTACGTTAGTTTGGTATGTTAGTTTGGTACGTTAGTTTGGTACGTTAGTTTGGAACGTTAGTTTGGAACGTTAGTTTGGTACGTTAGTTTGGTACGTTAGTTTGGTACGTTAGTTTGGAACGTTAGTTTGGTACGTTAGTTTGGTACGTTAGTTTGGTACGTTAGTTTGGTACGTTAGTTTGGTACGTTCAGTCGTACGTTAGTTTGGTACGTTAGTTTGGAACGTTAGTTTGGTACGTTAGTTTGGAACGTTAGTTTGGAACGTTAGTTTGGTACGTTAGTTTGGAACGTTAGTTTGGTACGTTAGTTTGGTACGTTAGTTTGGTACGTTAGTTTGGTACGTTAGTTTGGTACGTTCAGTCGTACGTTAGTTTGGTACGTTAGTTTGGAACGTTAGTTTGGTACGTTAGTTTGGAACGTTAGTTTGGAACGTTAGTTTGGTACGTTAGTTTGGTACGTTAGTTTGGTACGTTAGTTTGGAACGTTAGTTTGGTACGTTAGTTTGGTACGTTAGTTTGGTACGTTCAGTCGTACGTTAGTTTGGTATGTTAGTTTGGTACGTTAGTTTGGTACGTTAGTTTGGAACGTTAGTTTGGTACGTTAGTTTGGAACGTTAGTTTGGTACGTTAGTTTGGTACGTTAGTTTGGTACGTTAGTTTGGAACGTTAGTTTGGTACGTTAGTTTGGTACGTTAGTTTGGTACGTTAGTTTGGAACGTTAGTTTGGAACGTTAGTTTGGTACGTTCAGTCGTACGTTAGTTTGGTACGTTAGTTTGGTACGTTAGTTTGGTACGTTAGTTTGGTACGTTAGTTTGGAACGTTAGTTTGGAACGTTAGTTTGGTACGTTAGTTTATTACGTTAGTTTGGAACGTTAGTTTGGTACGTTAGTTTGGTACGTTAGTTTGGTACGTTAGTTTGGAACGTTAGTTTATTACGTTAGTTTGGAACGTTAGTTTGGTACGTTAGTTTGGTACGTTAGTTTGGAACGTTAGTTTGGTACGTTAGTTCGGTACGTTAGTTCGGTACGTTAGTTTGGAACTTTAGTTTGGAACGTTAGTTTGGTACGTTAGTTTGGTACGTTAGTTTGGAACGTGAGTTTGGAACGTTAGTTTGGTACGTTAGTTTGGTACGTTAGTTCGGTACGTTAGTTCGGTACGTTAGTTTGGAACGTTAGTTTGGTACGTTAGTTTGGTACGTTAGTTTGGAACGTTAGTTCGGTACGTTAGTTTGGAACGTTAGTTCGGTACGTTAGTTCGGTACGTTAGTTCGGAACGTTAGTTCGGAACGTTAGTTCGGTACGTTAGTTTGGAACGTTAGTTTGGTACGTTAGTTTGGTACGTTAGTTTGGTACGTTGGTTTGGAACGTTAGTTTGGAACGTTAGTTTGGTACGTTAGTTTGGAACGTTAGTTTGGTACGTTAGTTTGGAACGTTAGTTTGGTAGGTTAGTTTGGAACGTTAGTTTGGTACGTTAGTTTGGAACGTTAGTTTGGAACGTTAGTTTGGAACGTTAGTTTGGAACGTTAGTTTGGTACGTTAGTTTGGAACGTTAGTTTGGAACGTTAGTTCGGTACGTTAGTTTGGAACGTTAGTTTGGAACGTTAGTTTGGAACGTTAGTTTGGTACGTTAGTTCGGTACGTTAGTTCGGAACGTTAGTTCGGAACGTTAGTTTGGAACGTTAGTTTGGTACGTTAGTTTGGTACATTAGTTTGGAACGTTAGTTTGGAACGTTAGTTTGGTACGTTCAGTCGAACATTAGTTTGATACGTTAGCTTGGAACGTTAGTTTGGAACGTTAGTTTCGTACGTTCAGTCGAACGTTAGTTTCATACGTTCAGTCGAACGTTAGTTTGGAACGTTAGTTTGGTACGTTAGTTTGGTACGTTAGTTTGGAACGTTAGTTCGGAACGTTAGTTTGGTACGTTAGTTTGGTACGTTAGTTTGGTACGTTAGTTTGGAACGTTAGTTTGGTACGTTAGTTTGGTACATTAGTTTGGAACGTTAGTTGGTACGTTAGTTTGGAACGTTATTTTGGAACGTTAGTTTGGTACGTTCAGTCGAACATTAGTTTGATACGTTAGCTTGGAACGTTAGTTTGGAACGTTAGTTTCGTACGTTCAGTCGAACGTTAGTTTCATACGTTCAGTCGAACGTTAGTTTGGAACGTTAGTTTGGAACGTTAGTTTCGTACGTTCAGTCGAACGTTAGTTTCATACGTTCAGTCGAACGTTAGTTTGGAACGTTAGTTTGGAACGTTAGTTTGGAACGTTAGTTTGGAACGTTAGTTCGGAACGTTAGTTTGGAACGTTAGTTTGGTACGTTAGTTTGGTACATTAGTTTGGAACGTTAGTTTGGTACGTTAGTTTGGTACATTAGTTTGGAACGTTAGTTGGTACGTTAGTTTGGAACGTTAGTTTGGTACGTTCAGTCGAACATTAGTTTGATACGTTAGCTTGGAACGTTAGTTTGGAACGTTAGTTTCGTACGTTCAGTCGAACGTTAGTTTCATACGTTCAGTCGAACGTTAGTTTGGAACGTTAGTTTGGTACGTTAGTTCGGTACGTTAGTTCGGTACGTTAGTTTGGAACTTTAGTTTGGAACGTTAGTTTGGTACGTTAGTTTGGTACGTTAGTTTGGAACGTGAGTTTGGAACGTTAGTTTGGTACGTTAGTTTGGTACGTTAGTTTGGTACGTTAGTTTGGTACGTTAGTTTGGAACGTTAGTTTGGTACGTTAGTTTGGTACGTTAGTTTGGAACGTTAGTTCGGTACGTTAGTTTGGAACGTTAGTTCGGTACGTTAGTTCGGTACGTTAGTTCGGAACGTTAGTTCGGAACGTTAGTTCGGTACGTTAGTTTGGAACGTTAGTTTGGTACGTTAGTTTGGTACGTTAGTTTGGTACGTTGGTTTGGAACGTTAGTTTGGAACGTTAGTTTGGTACGTTAGTTTGGAACGTTAGTTTGGTACGTTAGTTTGGAACGTTAGTTTGGTAGGTTAGTTTGGAACGTTAGTTTGGTACGTTAGTTTGGAACGTTAGTTTGGAACGTTAGTTTGGAACGTTAGTTTGGAACGTTAGTTTGGTACGTTAGTTTGGAACGTTAGTTTGGAACGTTAGTTCGGTACGTTAGTTTGGAACGTTAGTTTGGTACGTTAGTTTGGTACATTAGTTTGGAACGTTAGTTGGTACGTTAGTTTGGAACGTTATTTTGGAACGTTAGTTTGGTACGTTCAGTCGAACATTAGTTTGATACGTTAGCTTGGAACGTTAGTTTGGAACGTTAGTTTCGTACGTTCAGTCGAACGTTAGTTTCATACGTTCAGTCGAACGTTAGTTTGGAACGTTAGTTTGGAACGTTAGTTTCGTACGTTCAGTCGAACGTTAGTTTCATACGTTCAGTCGAACGTTAGTTTGGAACGTTAGTTTGGAACGTTAGTTTGGAACGTTAGTTTGGAACGTTAGTTCGGAACGTTAGTTTGGAACGTTAGTTTGGTACGTTAGTTTGGTACATTAGTTTGGAACGTTAGTTTGGTACGTTAGTTTGGTACATTAGTTTGGAACGTTAGTTGGTACGTTAGTTTGGAACGTTAGTTTGGTACGTTCAGTCGAACATTAGTTTGATACGTTAGCTTGGAACGTTAGTTTGGAACGTTAGTTTCGTACGTTCAGTCGAACGTTAGTTTCATACGTTCAGTCGAACGTTAGTTTGGAACGTTAGTTTGGTACGTTAGTTCGGTACGTTAGTTCGGTACGTTAGTTTGGAACTTTAGTTTGGAACGTTAGTTTGGTACGTTAGTTTGGTACGTTAGTTTGGAACGTGAGTTTGGAACGTTAGTTTGGTACGTTAGTTTGGTACGTTAGTTCGGTACGTTAGTTCGGTACGTTAGTTTGGAACGTTAGTTTGGTACGTTAGTTTGGTACGTTAGTTTGGAACGTTAGTTCGGTACGTTAGTTTGGAACGTTAGTTCGGTACGTTAGTTCGGTACGTTAGTTCGGAACGTTAGTTCGGAACGTTAGTTCGGAACGTTAGTTTGGAACGTTAGTTTGGTACGTTAGTTTGGTACGTTAGTTTGGTACGTTGGTTTGGAACGTTAGTTTGGAACGTTAGTTTGGTACGTTAGTTTGGAACGTTAGTTTGGTACGTTAGTTTGGAACGTTAGTTTGGTAGGTTAGTTTGGAACGTTAGTTTCGTACGTTCAGTCGAACGTTAGTTTGGAACGTTAGTTTGGAACGTTAGTTTGGAACGTTAGTTTGGAACGTTAGTTTAGTACGTTAGTTTGGAACGTTAGTTTGGAACGTTAGTTTGGAACGTTAGTTTGGAACGTTAGTTTGGTACGTTAGTTTGGAACGTTAGTTTGGAACGTTAGTTCGGTACGTTAGTTTGGAACGTTAGTTTGGAACGTTAGTTTGGAACGTTAGTTTGGTACGTTAGTTCGGTACGTTAGTTCGGAACGTTAGTTCGGAACGTTAGTTTGGAACGTTAGTTTGGTACGTTAGTTTGGTACATTAGTTTGGAACGTTAGTTTGGAACGTTAGTTTGGTACGTTCAGTCGAACATTAGTTTGATACGTTAGCTTGGAACGTTAGTTTGGAACGTTAGTTTCGTACGTTCAGTCGAACGTTAGTTTCATACGTTCAGTCGAACGTTAGTTTGGAACGTTAGTTTGGTACGTTAGTTTGGTACGTTAGTTTGGAACGTTAGTTCGGAACGTTAGTTTGGTACGTTAGTTTGGTACGTTAGTTTGGTACGTTAGTTTGGAACGTTAGTTTGGTACGTTAGTTTGGTACATTAGTTTGGAACGTTAGTTGGTACGTTAGTTTGGAACGTTATTTTGGAACGTTAGTTTGGTACGTTCAGTCGAACATTAGTTTGATACGTTAGCTTGGAACGTTAGTTTGGAACGTTAGTTTCGTACGTTCAGTCGAACGTTAGTTTCATACGTTCAGTCGAACGTTAGTTTGGAACGTTAGTTTGGAACGTTAGTTTCGTACGTTCAGTCGAACGTTAGTTTCATACGTTCAGTCGAACGTTAGTTTGGAACGTTAGTTTGGAACGTTAGTTTGGAACGTTAGTTTGGAACGTTAGTTCGGAACGTTAGTTTGGAACGTTAGTTTGGTACGTTAGTTTGGTACATTAGTTTGGAACGTTAGTTTGGTACGTTAGTTTGGTACATTAGTTTGGAACGTTAGTTGGTACGTTAGTTTGGAACGTTAGTTTGGTACGTTCAGTCGAACATTAGTTTGATACGTTAGCTTGGAACGTTAGTTTGGAACGTTAGTTTCGTACGTTCAGTCGAACGTTAGTTTCATACGTTCAGTCGAACGTTAGTTTGGTACGTTAGTTTGGTACGTTAGTTTGGTACGTTAGTTTGGTACGTTAGTTTGGAACGTTAGTTCGGTACGTTAGTTTGGTACGTTAGTTGGTACGTTACTTTGGAACGTTAGTTTGGAACGTTAGTTCGGAACGTTAGTTTGGAACGTTAGTTGGTACCTTACTTTGGAACGTTAGTTTGGAACGTTAGTTCAGAACGTTAGTTTGGAACGTTAGTTTGGTACGTTAGTTTGGAACGTTAGTTTGGTACGTTAGTTTGGAACGTTAGTTTGGAACGTTAGTTTGGAACGTTAGTTTCGTACGTTCAGTCGAACGTTAGTTTCGTACGTTCAGTCGAACGTTAGTTTGGAACGTTAGTTTGGAACGTTAGTTTGGAACGTTCAATCGTACGTTAGTTTGGGTTAGTGTTAGTGTTCGTTCCTCCTCACCTGGAATATCCTGCGTTAGTGTTTGTTCCTCCTCACCTGGGATATCCTGCGTGACGTCCCCCAGCTCCGGTAGCCTCCTGGAGATCTTCACCGTCTTCCCCGTGGTGATGTTGTGTTCCTCCATCTTCTCAAAGCTGACGGTGTGAGGTTGGTGGTCGAAGGTGACGTCCATCCTGGCCAGCTTGGTCCTCCAGGCGTTCTCCAGAAGCAGCGTGGCCTCGGGCGGGTAGGGAACCCCTGCGGTGGCCCCGGGGGCCCCAGCGGTGGCCCCGGGAACCCCCGCGGTGGTCCCGGGGCCCCCCCCGGAGGACGGGGGGTCGTGGTGCAGCCACTGCACCGACTTCAGCACCTCCCGGTCCGGGACCGCCCCGGAGATTCTCTCCAGCAGCAGCTTCACGTCGCTAACCGCTCCGCTAACGTAGTCCTTGAAGCCGGAGACGGCGATGATGGTTCCCTGGATCTCCAGCTCCACGCCGTGCTTCCTCCGGATCGCCTCCAGAACCTTGTGGTGGTAGCGGCTCATGTGTCTGACGCCGCGCTGCTCCAGCTTCTCCTCCACCTGCCGCTGCTTCACCTTCTTGGTGAAGGCGATGTCGGAGCGCAGCAGGTCGGAGCTGTAGCCGGCAAACACCTCCAGCTGGAGGAGGCCGGCGGCCCGGACCTGCTCCTGGACGGACCGGTGTCCGTCCTCCTTCACCTGGTGGTCCTGCTGGTCCCGGGGGGCCTGCTGGACCTGGACCAGGCTCTTGGACAGTTCCAGGGCCTTCTGCAGCTGCTGCTCCTCGTCCTCCAGGGACCGCGGGTTCATGTCCAGGGAGTACTGGATGGCCAGAGAGAGCTGGGCCTCCTCCTCGTCCAGGAGACCCAGACCTCCGTTGGTCTGACCCGGGGCGGGCCCGGAGGCTCCGGCCTGACCCGGGGGGGGCCCGGAGGCCCCGGCCGGGGCCTCTGGTTCCTGGAGGACCTGCAGGCTGCCGGGCTCCTCGGCGCTGTATAGGTCCAGGTGATCCAGGTCCTCCAGGGGAACCTCAGAGACCGGTTTCTGGTCCGAATCCACCGCTGAGACGAGTCTCTGGCCCTCCTGAAGGAGACCTGAAGAGAAGAGAAGGAGAAATATGATAATGATATGATACGTTAGTTTGGTACATTTAGTCGTACGTAAAAATTACTAGAATCTGCCTGCTTTTCTCAATACAATTGTTGATTCTATAATCTGACTTTGGCAGAGCAGCTTGGCCCGCTGCTCCAGTCACAATCTCCCTGGTGGAATAAAAACAAGACGCTCTGCCCCCACTAGCCCTCCCCTTCCCAGGACACCTGTGGAGCTGGATCAGAACTGTACCGGGTCCGTGGACTTGTATCAGAACTAGAGGTGGGTGCAATTCACCGATGTGTCGATGCATCGCGATGTGTCGATGCATCGCGATGCGTCACGTGACGATTTGGAATCGATTCATTATTTTTTTTTTTTTTTTTTTTTAGTTATCCTATCCAGATTCCAGACTGAATAATCTGCTGAATCATTTCATTTCTTATTGTTCACTGTAAATATGTCAGATATGTTCACACTAAATACATATCTTGTTTACTTGAATTAATGAACTCATTAAATCCAGGGCTTGAGCGTTTTCAGTGTTTTCCACCAATAGAGGGCGCTCTCATGCAAGTGCAGCTTTCCCTGGTCAAAGTTAAGGAAGTCAAAGAGACAATGTTTACATAGTCATACAATACATTATTTTGTGTCTTTGAAAAATACAAATGTTCAAAAAACCTTGTTTTTTACTTAATGAGTGTTGTTAGAGGAACTGAGTTCATTGATTGGCTATTTATTTACAAATGTAGCCACAGATGAAGACAAAATCAATCTTGTATGGAAAAAAGCATTAAAAATCACAATAATCCAAGAATCGTGGCACCAATAATCGAATCGACAATCGTTATAATCGAAGAATCGAAGAATCGAAGCTCCAATAATCGAAATCGAATCGAATCGTGAGGTTCCCTTGTTTGCACACCCCGAATCCGAACTGTACCAGACCTGATAACATCAAGGACATTGGCTGAGGAGCAGCTCTGAGCGAAGTTCACAAACTTACCGCTACACACATTTACTGATAACCACCTGCCTCATTCTCAACGCCTTCCCGGCCCCCCCTCTTATCAGCCCCCCCAACAGTCTCCGCTGTTTGAGGACCAGGATGATGAGGAAACGATGGTTAGTGAAGCTACTGAGGAGCATCAGCTTCACAGCTCCGTCTCCGTGGTAACGGTAGTGAAGCTACTGAGGAGCATCAGCTTCACAGCTCCGTCTCCGTGGTAACGGTAGTGAAGCTACTGAGGAGCATCACCTACACAGCTCCGTCTCCGTGGTAACGGTAGTGAAGCTACTGAGGAGCATCAGCTTCACAGCTCCGTCTCCGTGGTAACGGTAGTGAAGCTACTGAGGAGCATCAGCTTCACAGCTCCGTCTCCGTGGTAACGGTAGTGAAACTACTGAGGAGCATCACCTACACAGCTCCGTCTCCGTGGTAACGGTAGTGAAGCTACTGAGGAGCATCAGCTTCACAGCTCCGTCTCCGTGGTAACGGTAGTGAAGCTACTGAGGAGCATCAGCTCCTTCTCCGTCTCCGTGGTAACGGTAGTGAAGCTACTGAGGAGCATCACCTTCACAGCTCCGTCTCCGTGGTAACGGTAGTGAAGCTACTGAGGAGCATCAGCTTCACAGCTCCGTCTCCGTGGTAACGGTAGTGAAGCTACTGAGGAGCATCAGCTTCACAGCTCCGTCTCCGTGGTAACGGTAGTGAAGCTACTGAGGAGCATCACCTTCACAGCTCCGTCTCCGTGGTAACGGTAGTGAAGCTACTGAGGAGCATCACCTTACAGCTCCGTCTCCGTGGTAACGGTAGTGAAACTACTGAGGAGCATCACCTACACAGCTCCGTCTCCGTGGTAACGGTAGTGAAGCTACTGAGGAGCATCAGCTTCACAGCTCCGTCTCCGTGGTAACGGTAGTGAAGCTACTGAGGAGCATCAGCTTCACAGCTCCGTCTCCGTGGTAACGGTAGTGAAGCTACTGAGGAGCATTAGCTTCACAGCTCCGTCTCCGTGGTAACGGTAGTGAAGCTACTGAGGAGCATCAGCTTCACAGCTCCGTCTCCGTGGTAACGGTAGTGAAGCTACTGAGGAGCATCAGCTTCACAGCTCTGTCTCCGTGGTAACGGTAGTGAAGCTACTGAGGAGCATCACCTTCACAGCTCCGTCTCCGTGGTAACGGTAGTGAAGCTACTGAGGAGCATCACCTTCACAGCTCCGTCTCCGTGGTAACGGTAGTGAAGCTACTGAGGAGCATCAGCTTCACAGCTCCGTCTCCGTGGTAACGGGCCGGTGGGGAGATGTTACCTTTGTTCTGATGGAGATATTACCTTTGTTCTGATCCACCGGGGCTGAGTCTGCAGAACCGTCCGTGACGACCTTCTGGAAGTTCTCCTGGGACATGAGCTGCCAGGCCACGGTGAACACGTCCTGCAACAACAAACACCAACAAACATGGGACTGTAAACACCAACAACAAACACGCTGTAAACCAGGCCAAGGTGAACACGTCCTGCAACAACAAACATGGGACTGCTATTAGGGGTTGCTCTGATAAGTTTTCTTATATTTGGGAACCAATCCTTTCTTTTGTTAATTCTTTGGCATACTTGGAAGATTAATTTAATCTGATTTAATTTAATTTAATTACAGGGAAGTATGATATTGCTAACCATGTCTAATTTTTTTTAGGGTTCCTCTTATGTCAGTTTATTTTAAATTTTTATTTATTAATTTTATTTCTTTTTTTAAATGTATTTTATTATAATATTATTATTTTATTTTTTGTTGTTGTTTTGAGTGTCCTGTATTTTATTTTATTACTTTATTTTTCCTAATATTATTGTCTTCAGTCAGAGTTTGATGGTAATTGGTACTAACTTTGGGACCTGTTTATAATTACGTATTTTGCAGTGTGTGTGTTTTGGGCTGTTTATGTTAAGTTTTGTGTCCTTATTTATTTCATTAGTTTTTTTTTTTTGTTGTGTGTGTGGCAAAATATAAAACGGGGTATTCTGTCGAACCCTTTAAAAAAAATGTTTATTGTGTAATATAATCTACATGGACTTCCCAATAAAGAAACGTGTTAAAAAAAACTAAAACATGGGACTGCTGTAAAACTGGGACATGGAGCAGTGGATCACGGAACCGTTTCTCTCTTCATGTAGAGTCAGAACCAGAACACAGATGTTTGTACTGATGGACCACAGACAGAACCAGAACACAGATGTTTGTACTGATGGACCACAGACAGAACCAGAACACAGATGTTTGTACTGATGGACCACAGACAGAACCAGAACACAGATGTTTGTACTGATGGACCACAGACAGACAGACAGTCAGACAGACAGACAGACAGACAGGGGCGTCAGTCGGGTCTGAAGGTCCGGCAGCTCCACCTCTCGGCTTCAGGGGAAATGTAAATGTTTGATTTTTAAATACAGTTATGGAAATACTCTGTCTCTTTGTATTTATTATTCTATTACTTAATACAGCCTTTCTCAAACTGTGGTACGCGTACCACTAGTGGTACGCGGGCTCCCTCTAGTGGTACGGCACGCAAAATAATCACTTATACTAAAAAAAAAAAATGAATAGCCTAATTTAAAAGGTGAAAGCTGAATTTTCACAAATGGAAACTTTATTGTTAAAAAAATAAAATATGAGTTGTTTATAAATAACATTTATGCACTATTTAAGCCGGATCTACCCGGCGGATGCTGAACGCTGGCCCGGAGCCACACCGGGCGCCCGGGAGCAGCGCTGCTGGAGCAGCGTGCATCACCGCGGCTTTAACGGGGGAATCTGACCGGTTCCGACCGGCCGGGACCGCAGGAACCGGCCTGGACTGGTAGCAGGGACTCCCGGGGACCGACCAGCGGAATTTCAGCCGGATCTGCCCGGCGGATGCTGCGCGACGGGCGCCGCAACTCCACGGCAGGCGCACAGATCGGCTCCGGAGCGCATCCGCGGCGCATCGCCCGTTACCGGGGATCAAACCGACAGATTTGCCTGAAAATCTCGGAGGATGAAGCTGGTCCAGCCTGGGACAGACCCCCGAGGACCCAGCTCCCAAACCACCCGGGAACCTGGATGATTTAACCCGGATCCGCTCCGCCGCGGCGCCGTGTCCGACTGGCTGAAGGAAGGACCGCTCCAGCAGCGGAGAGAGCTGGTAGTGGGCGTGGTTTCAGCAGCGGAGGAGACCGAGGGCGTGGTTTGCATTTTGGTGACGTAAAGAAAATGCACCAATCCAAACGGCCCGTAGAAACCACATGACACTGGGGGATTCATTGGGCGGGGGAGAGAAGACCTTCCAGCAATATTCCCGCCGCTGCAGACGATAACAAGGATTTTAAAAATGAAGCGTTCAACAAAACTATTGTCGTGGCTTAAATCAACAAAAACAGATGTGCAACAGGAGACAACAAGAACCGAAGAGGAGGACATGTGTGAGCCTAGCACAAGCGCGAACAGTGACGCCAGTACCAGCCGCCCCACAACACCTGCTACTGTTAGGCCTACCAAAAAACGACAAAAAACAGTAAGGAGATATGACGAGAACTACATCAAATTTGGATTTATTTGTAGCGGAACAGAGGAAGAGCCCAGACCGCAGTGTGTGCTGTGTGGTGACCTGCTGTCCAATGAATCAATGAAACCCTCGCATCTCACCCGGCATCTATTAACCAAACACCCGGCACTTGCGGACAAACCAGTGAGTTTTTTTTTACGAAAACATGAAGGACTGAAGCAGTCAAAGTCCGCGATTCAGTCCTATGGTACACCCACAAGCAAAGCACAGGAAGCATCATATCGTGCCAGCCTCTGGATCGCCAGAGCCGGTAAGCCTCACACAATTGGAGAAGAGCTGTGTTTACCATTAGCCAAAGAGATTACAAAGATCATGTGTGGAGAAGATGCTGCCAAGAAGTTAAACTTCGTGCCGCTTTCAAACGACACAGTATCAAGAAGAATAACAGACATGGCCAACGATGTTAAAAACACACTGATTGAACGCGTTAAAAAAAGCCGATATTTTTCCATACAGCTTGATGAGACAACAGACGTCGCAGATTTAGCACAATTATTGGTTTACGTGCGATATGAAAATGACGGTGCAGCTACGGAGGATTTGTTGTTTTGTCAACCACTTCAGACCAGAACTACAGCAGACCAAATATTCCAACTACTAAATGAGTTTATGCAAGAGAACGGACTGGACTGGAAAAGGTGTGTGGGTGTGTGTACGGATGGAGCAAGAGCAATGACTGGCCGTAATAGCGGGGTAGTGGCTCGCATCCGAGAGGTGGCGCCCGAGATGCGCTGGACTCACTGCAGCATCCATCGTGAGGCGCTGGCAGTGAAGAGGATGCCTGAAGAGCTTAAGTCTGTGCTGGATTCAGCTGTAAAAACGGTGAACTTCATCAAGGCCAGACCAATGAATGCTCGGTTATTTCACGTGCTCTGTGAGGAGATGGGAAGTGAGCATGTCCAGCTTTTACTTCATACTGAAGTAAGATGGCTCTCAAGGGGGAAGGTGCTTTCGAGGCTGTTTGAACTACACAGAGAGGTGCATCTGTTCTTGCAAGGAACAACCTCCCCCTTCGCAGACCTTTTTGAGGAACCAGTGTGGCTCTGCCAGTTGGCCTACCTGTCAGACATATTCTCTCGTTTAAATGAACTCAACTTGGGACTACAGGGACTCTCTGTAAATGTTTTGGGTGTGCAGGACAAAATCAATGCACTGATAAAAAAACTTGAGTTATTTGAAATCAAAGTCAGAGCAGGTGATGTCTCAGCTTTCCCTGCGTTGGAGAGTTTTTTGTCAGAAAATGACCTGATGCTTGAAGATGGAGTGAGGGAGAACATCGCTGCACACCTTGCCTCACTCGGAGAACAGTTCTGCAAGTATTTCCCAGGGCTGCACAAAGATGGAGCTGGCAGCTGGATGAGAAATCCCTTCACCATTGACATTACCCACATGGTCTCAGGAGACTTAAATGCTGTTGAGCAGGAGAGTTTGATAGAACTATCTTGTGATGAAACACTGAAGGCTTCTTTCAAAGAGCAAACGTTGTTGGACTTTTGGATAAAGCAGTACAGTGAGTACCCTGTGCTTTCTGACAAAGCAGTGCGCACTCTCCTTCCCTTTGCAACCACCTACCTGTGTGAGAAAGGCTTCTCTTCACTTGTTGTCATAAAAACAAAGTACAGAAGCAGAGTGGAGGCTGAGCCCAACCTGAGACTGAAGCTGACCTCCATTGACCCAGACATTCCCCGACTGTGTTCACAGAGGCAAGCACACCCATCACATTAAGCTAATGTAAGTGGTCATCATATCTGTGGACGTTTAATTGGAACTCTTATTCTGAATGCTTTTCCACACTTTTTATTCTTAAATCTTATTGTTCTGTCTCTGTGTTTGTGTTTGTCTCTGTTTCAGAAAGGAGTCACTAAAGCTGAGAAACAGCAAGAACTGTAGTCAGGCATAGCCTGTTTTTATTTTTTTGTCTTTTTTTAAGTGAAGTCAGTAAAGTTATAACATTTCAGCACAGCACAGTTTTATTTACATTTTTAAGTACAGTTTCAAATAACATTGAAGATTTGTTTTATATTTATTTTATTACAATGTTTATTTCATTTTCATATGCAGTGCATTTTGATAGATTTTGTACAATAGTTTATAATTTTCCAATTTTAAACACAGTGTTCCATCTGTGTATGATTGTTACAGTTGTCAACAATATTAAATAAACTTGTTAAATAAAACTTTCAAAATGTTTTTCATGAAAACTTTGACTTACTCCGCTACTGTACTTTAATGTTGGTCATTAGGTGGTACTTGGAGAGCAAATTATTTTCTCAGGTGGTACCAAGTGTAAAAAGTTTGAGAACCACTGACTTAATACATATAGAATAAATACAAATGCAAATCAGAACAACATGATCGATTTCACTAGTTATTTTACACTGCAAAAACTCACAATCTCAAGAATATTTGTCTTATTTCTAGTTAAAATGTCACATTTTTAGTTAAAAAAAATCTCATTACATTTAAGACAAGACTCAAAAACAACAATTTTCACCTGTTTCAAGTAGATTTTCACTTGAAATAAGTAGAAAAATCTGCCAGTGGAACAAGATTTATTTGCTTGTAATGAGAAGATAAATCTTGTTCCACTGGCAGATTTTTCTACTTATAATTTACTTGAAACAGGTGAAAATTGTCAAATAAAACGATAAAACAAAGTTTTGTCGACATTTCAACTTTTTTCACAAAATTTTGACTTTTTCTCTCGACACTTCGACTTTTCTTCTGGACATTTCAACTTTTCACAAAATTGTTACTTTTTTTCTTGACATTTCGACTTTTTTCATAAAAATTTTTGACTTTTTTTCTCGAAATTTTGACTTTTCTCTCGACAAATTTGTTTTTTTTCTCAACATTTTTCTCAAAATTTCAAGAAAAAAAGTTGAAATATCAAGAACAAAGTCAAATTGTCGTTGGAAAAAAACAACAATTTTCACCTGTTTCAGGTAGATTTTCACTTAAAATAAGTAGAAAAATCTGCCAGTGGAACAAGATTTTTTTGCTTGTAATGAAGATAAATCTTGTTCCACTGGCAGATTTTTCTACTTATTTCAAGTGAAAATTTACTTGAAACAGGTGAAAATTGTCAAATAACAAGTTATTTTTCTGGTGATGACTCTTGTTTTAAGTGTAATGAGATTTTTTGACTAAAAAAGAGACATTTTAACTAGAAACAAGACAAATATTCCTGGTAAGATGTAGAGTTTTTGCAGTGAGTGAGACTGCATTTGAATAAGTTCCAGTTTTCTTGACCACACAGATCAGCTACATAAACTTCTGTGATGAGTATTTGCTGGACGTGTTGGTTGATACTTTAGTTCAGTTCTGGGACTCGTAACCTTGCCATACCTTAGTAAGACTGAACTGACGCCACTGACCACAGAAGCTGTGGTTTCCTGCTGGAGCAGCGGCTCTTAAGCCCCAGATAAACTTGTAGTTTGAGCTTGCGTTCACGTCCGTTCTCCTACACCACCAACCACAACGTGGCTGGCGTCGTACGTGAGGAGAGCGTCGTACGTGAGGAGAGCGTGGTACGTGAGGAGAGCGTCGTACGTGAGGAGAGCGTGGTACCGGCGGTGACCGGTAGGGGGCAGTAAGCAGAGCAACAGTTGGAAAAGTGATTCAATCACCTGCTGCTCCAGCGGCTCCCAGGCCTCACACTTGGCGTGGATGTAGACGGTGAAGCGTTTCTCCATCTCCTTCAGGACGTTCCTGCAGTCCTCGTCCTCCTGCAGGAACCGGGTCACGCCCGGGGCCCGGATCGTGATGGTCTTGGTGCAGACGCCAGAGACCAGGTCCTGCAGGAACTCCTCGGCCGTCTGGACCGCCACGGCGTGGCCCTGGACCTGGAAACAGGAAACAAGTCAGGAACTAGAACCTGGAGGTCCTGGACCAGGGACGCCTGGACCGCCACGGCGTGGCCCTGGACCTGGGACAGGGACAGGAAACAGGTCAAGAACTGACGAGCACGAGTCGGGCGACGGGCACGAGTCGGGTGAGGACGGGCACGAGCATGAGCGACGAGCACGAGCCGGGCGAGAGGCACGAGCGACAAGCACGAGCTGGGCGAGGAGCACGAGCACGAGCCGTGTAATAAATGTGAGGTTAATTAACCTTTAAACTTGTTTTTGTCCTTATGAAACTGTCACATGCTTTATTAACAGATGTCACCATGTCACTTCCTGATCTACTCAGGTTTTAGACTGTCCTGGTGACATCTGTCTACTTTAATGTCAGTATTAATTTCGACATTTGGACTTTTTTCTCGAAATTGTACTTCAACATTAATCTCAACATTTAAACTTTTTTCTCGAAATTTTTACTTTTTTCTCGACATTTCGACTTTTTTCTCGACATTTCGACTTTTTTCACGGAATTTTGACTTTTTTCTCAACATTTCGACTTTTTTCTCGACATTTCGACTTTTTTCACGGAATTTTGACTTTTTTCTCAACATTTCGACTTTTTTCTCGACATTTCAACTTTTTTCTCGACATTTCGACTTTTTTCTCGACATTTCGACTTTTTTCTCGAAATTTTGACTTTTTTCTCAACATTTCGACTTTTTTCTGGAGATTTTACTTCAACATTAATCTCAACATTTCGACTTTTTTCTCGAAATTTTGACTTTTTTCTCAACATTTCAACTTTTTTCACGGAATTTTGACTATTTCCTCGACATTTCGACTTTTTTCTTGACATTTCGACTTTTTTCTCAACATTTGGACTTTTTTCTTGACATTTGGACTTTTTACTCAACATTTGGACTTTTTTCCTCGACATTTCTACTTCTCGACACTTCGCCTCTCGCCATTTGCCTTCATTCTAAGGCTTATGCCGCGTTCCATTTGTACAAGACTCATTTTTTGCGGCTCCAGACATATTATTTTTTTGTGTTTTTGGTCCAATATGGATCTAAAACATTTTGGGTTGACGATTCCTGTATTAGACCTAACAATAAACATAAACCCCCGGGGGGGGGGGGGTCCTCACCTTGAGCCCCGTGACTCCGCCCCCCTCCAGGGGGAACATGGTCACCTGGTCCATGTCCAGGTTATAAACATAAAGAGGAGTCTTGGGGGACAAACCTTCTCCCCCGCCCAAAAGGGGCCGTTACCCTGCCCCCCTCACTCCCACACTGCAGGATCCGGTGTTTTGCATTCAGAGATGCTCTTCGCCACCGGCAGAGGATGCTCGACATTTCGACCTTTTCCTCGACATTTCGACTTTTTCCTCAACATTTCGACTTTTTTCTGGAGATTGTACTCCAACATTAATCTCGACATTTAGACCTTTTTCTCGGCATTTCAACTTTTTTCTCGACATTTCGACTTTTTTCTCAACATTTCAACTTTTTTCTCGACTCTTCGCCTCTCGCCATTTGCCTTCATTCTAAGGCTTATGCCGCGTTCCATTTGTACAAGACTTTCAACAAGACTGGTCACCTGGTCCATGTCTGCCATGTCTGCCCCACGAGCTGGGCGACGAGCACGGGCCGTGTAATAAATGTGAGGTTAATTAACCTTTAAACTTGTTTTTGTCCTTATGAAACTGTCACATGCTTTATTAACAGATGTCACAACAGCCACTTCCTGATCTACTCAGGTTTTGGACTGTCCTGGTGACATCTGTCTACTGTAGTGTCAGTATTCAATCACTCGTTATCACTTCCACCCATTGTCTACTGTTCACTGTCCTTATTTGGTCAGTTCCTGTCAAGTTTCTTAATAAAAGCATCATGCAGGAGAAGGAACTTTGGGAAGCGTTTTGCTGTCGGGGGCTCTGCTCCTGTTGCTTTTGCTCCCCCCTTCTGCAGAAGTGTTAAAAGACCAAAGGCCAGTCTGTTTTTCCTCGTTACGAACTTATGTAATGTTGATTTAGACCAGGGATCGGCAACCCGCAGCTCTAGAGCTGCATGCGGCTTTAGAGCTGCATGCGGCTCTTTAGCGCCGCCCTAGTGGCTCCTGGAGCTTTTTCAAAAATGTTTGACCTTTTTTTCTTGTTTTTTTTCTTTTTTTTCCTTTGTTTCTCTTGTTTTCTCTTTTTTCTTCTTTTCTTTCTTTTTTCCTTTTTTAATCTTTTTTCTTCCTTTTTCCTTTCCTTTTTAATCTCGACATTTCGACTTTTTTCTCGACATTTCGACTTTTTTCTCAACATTTCGACTTTTTTCTCGAGATTGTACTTCTATTCAACATTAATCTTGACATTTCAACTTTTTTCTCGAAATTTCAACTTTTTTCTCGACATTTCAACTTTTGTCTCGAAGTGCATAATGAAAAAGATAAATCTTCCCCCAGTTCTAACTAATATATTCATTCTAATTCTGATACAAGACTCTTCATTTTTTGCGGCTCCAGACTTATTAGTTTTTTGTGTTTTTGGTCCAATATGGATCTAAACATGTTGGGTTGACGATTCCTGTATTAGACCTAACAATAAACATAAACCCCCGGGGGGGGGTCCTCACCTTGAGCCCCGAGACTCCGCCCCCCTCCAGGGGGTCCATGGTCACCTGGTCCATGTCCAGGTTATAAACATAAACCCCCGGGGGGAACATGGTCCTCACCTTGAGCCCCGAGACTCCGCCCCCCTCCAGGGGGTCCATGGTCACCTGGTCCATGTCCGCCAGCAGCTGGTGCTGGTGGATCTGCAGGTACTTGAGGACTCCCGGCGCCATGGCGACCACCGTCTCCCGCTGCAGGGGCGTGGCTAGGAACTTCAGGATGGAGGCCCGCCGGTCCTGCTCCAGCCCCTTCAGGGTCAGGACCTGGACCTGGACCTGGACCTGGACCTGGACCTCCACCCGGTCCCCCACCTCCACCCGGGTCAGGGGCAGCGCCTGGTGGAACCGGGTCCACTCCCTGCAGTGCAGCATGCAGGGTTCCCCCCCGTCCACCAGGACCTGGAACCCGCTCACCTGGAACACAGTTTACACACTTTTAACACAGTTTACACACTTTACACACACTTTACACACAGTTTACTTTACACTTTACACACTTTACACACTTTTAACACTTTAAAACACAAGCTCGGCTCAAAACAGTAATTTGTTTAGGTTTATTCTATAGGGCTCGGTCGCCAAGGTGCAATCTGGGACGCGGCGGCCATGTTGGCACCCTCGTGAGTGTAAATCATAGACATATATAAAGGCTAGATGACTCAAGGCGGAGTGTCCAGCGTCGTTCACCGGCGGCCATCTTGCCACAGGACACTCTCTGGTGCGCTATAGTTGTTGCTGTTGGAGGGTGAGTGGTCTGTACAGACAAAAATACTCATAACTTACTGAAATCTTGACGGATTTACAAACGGTTTGGTTTATTATAAACGGCATTAACATGGGTATGATTCGAGATGCTTGGACATGTTGAAATTGTATCTTTTCTTTTCGAAAAACGACTTAATCATGCAGCACATAGACGATAGTCCAAAAAAAAAGTCCACCTAATTCACCATGCTCATTCATTATTATCATTATTATCATTATTATTATTATTATTATTAACCAATCTACCTCTAATTTCAGGATTTGTTGTGACGGATTTTAAAGAAGCTGTAATATAATATATATATATATATATATATATATATATATATATATATATATATACACATACACACGTTATAAGGTAATAATATATATGTATATATGTTATCATGTAAATATAAATATTACTAAGAATACTATAGAAATATTGATTTAATATAAATACCATGTCATATCTATCTGTTTCTTGTTATTTTCATATAAAAGTACGTTTTTCAATGTTTATAATTATTCACAAGTATGCAGTGTCATAACTACATCTCTGACGTTCATAACAAACCAAACTGTTAGAAAATCTGTTGAGAATTGAGCAAGTTAAGGTTGTTTAAGCAGAACAGGCTCCATTAAACACAATGTTATGAGTGAGCGAGTCTCCTGTGGTAAGATGGCCGCCGTGTGACGACGTCGCTCTGCATTGGCAGCAGCGCGGACGAGTCATCTAGCCTTTATATATGTCTATGGTGTAAACAAACCGCAGTGTGGTAGCACCAAGTGAACTGAAGTCCAATAAAGACAAAGTGACAATAAAAAGCAGCCGCTCACCTGGTCCTGCAGAACCGCCCAGGCCCGGTCGGCCGAGTCCCGGGTCAGAGCCGTCACCACCACGTCTCCGTCGGAGACGGTGAACACGGCCGGGTCCGGGGCGGCCCCCCCCACGGCCTCCAGCAGCCGGGCCCTCACGTCCTCCCGCAGCAGGAAGTGGGCCCGGTCCGGCTCCACGGGGAACCGGGCCTCCACGGCGGCCCCGAGCAGGTCCAGGACCTTCTGTTCCAGCTGCTCCACCTCCCGTCTGTCCGGCCCGGTGACCGACACGCCGTCCTCGCTGGCCCGGACGCTGCAGCCCGGCCGGCCCGCCAGGACCAGGCTCTGGAAGGATCCGGACTGGACCAGGGCCCGCGGGCCCGGGTCTGGGACGGGGACCAGGATCTGTGGGGGTTCTGGAGTCTCTGGGGGGTCCGGGGACGTCTGTGGGGGGTCTGGCTCCAGGACCGGCCCCGCCCCCCCAGGAAGTGGATCTGAGGCTGGCTGGGGGCCCAGGGCTGAGGGAGGCCCCGCCTGCAGGCCCGCCGGGCCTGCGTCTGGGGCTGAGGGAGGCCCCGCCGGGCCTGCGTCTGGGGCTGGAGGAGGCCCCGCCTGCAGGCCCGCCGGGCCTGCGTCTGGGGCTGGGGGAGGCCCCGGCTCGGTCTGAGGGTCCAAGGTTTCTGCCAGAACCTCCCGGGTCTCAGAGTCCGGGGAGGTCTGTTGGGGGGACGTCTCTGTCTCTGGGGGGTCCGGTTGGTCCGGGGACGTTTCTGGGGGGGACGTCTCTGTCTCTGGGGGGAGCAGGAAGGGGAAGTACGCCGTCACCTCCAGGTCGGCGCCGCTCAGCCGGTGCAGGCGGTCCAGGACGGCGTCCACGGCTGGGAGGAAGAGGACGGTTGGGTTTAAAGGAGCCGTATGTAAGACCAATAATAAAACGAATCCTAAAATGACCCCGATATGTCAACAGACATTTAAAAATCATGTTCATTTCAAATACTTATGTCACTGACAACAGCACTCAAGCCAGGATATTCCAGTTTAAAAAGAGGAGTTGGGGCGCCGACCCTAAAAGAGCCGTCTACACACACACGCGCCGCAGAACACACACACAAGCACACAAGTGTGCGTATTTAAAAATAGAGCGGGAGCAAAACTTTGTTTGATTGTAGGCTACTTTATTTCAGTTTTTACATTAATCAAACCCATGGAAGTCTCATCCTCTGTTTCTGCATTAAAGAGCTCCGCTAAATCAGCTGTGCCAGTCCGAAATTCCTCGCTGTCAGAGTCTCTTTCCGTGCCGTGCGGCGCCTCGGAAATGCACGCTTTTGCAAAAGCCAGCAGTCCCCAGCAGACACGTTAGCCCACGCATCAACAATCCATCTACAAACTGTGGCATAACTTCCCCGGCGCTGCTTTCCACTCTTGGTGAAACTGTGTTCTCCCTCAGTCATCCATCGCTCCCACGCCGCTGCAGCCTTAAGGCTGATTTATGGTTCCCCCCCTCCCCCTCCTCCCCCCGCGAAGGACCTCCCCGGCCTTTCGCGGGGGGAGGAGGGGGAGGGTACACGCCGCTCAACAGTATTTTGAAAGTGACTGCAGTACCAGTTTTGGCCATTTCTTACACACGGCTCCTTTAAGTGTCAGATTGGTTTAATTCACCGTACGAATTGTTACAGATTACTTCAGTAATCCTGTATTTGAGCCGGTCTTTGTACGTTTTGACCGTATGGACACGTGATTCTTGCCGTTGTAAGAATGAGATGTACCGTATTTTCACGACCATAAGGAGCATATAAAAGTCTTATATTTTTTTCAAAATGTGCGCCCAATTTGTTATTGTAAGGTGGACGTAGTTGAGGCCTCAATGAGAACGTTAAAGGGGGAAGTATGGGCGCGTAATTGCAGATGTAGTTGAGAACGATGAGAACCATGAGAACGACCAGGCAACACCGGGCAAGTTAAGGCAACACCGGGCAAGTTAAGGCAACACCGGGCAAGTTAAGGCAGAGCCGGGCAAGTTAAGGCAACGCCGGGCAAGTTAAGGCAACGCCGGGCAAGTTAAGGCAGCGCCGGGCAAGTTAAGGCAGAGCCGGACAAGTTAAGGCAACGCCGGGCAAGTTAAGGCAGCGCCGGGCAAGTTAAGGCAGAGCCGGGCAAGTTAAGGCAGAGCCGGGCAAGTTAAGGCAGAGCCGGGCAAGTTAAGGCAGAGCCGGGCAAGTTAAGGCAGAGCCGGGCAAGTTAAGGCAGAGCCGGGCAAGTTAAGGCAACGCCGGGCAAGTTAAGGCAACGCCGGGCAAGTTAAGGCAACGCCGGGCAAGTTAAGGCAGCGCCGGGCAAGTAAAGGCAGCGCCGGGCAAGTTAAGACAGTGCCGGGCAAGTTAAGGCAACGCCGGGCAAGTTAAGGCAACGCCGCGCAAGTTAAGGCAACGCCGGGCAAGTTAAGGCAACGCCGCACAAGTTAAGGCAGTGCCGGGCAAGTTAAGGCAGTGCCGGGCAAGTTAAGGCAGTGCCGGGCAAGTTAAGGCAACGCCGGGCAAGTTAAGGCAGAGCCGGGCAAGTTAAGGCAGAGCCGGGCAAGTTAAGGCAGAGCCGGGCAAGTTAAGGCAGAGCCGGGCAAGTTAAGGCAACGCCGGGCAAGTTAAGGCAGTGCCGGGCAAGTTAAGGCAACGCTGGGCAAGTTAAGGCAACGCCGGGCAAGTTAAGGCAACGCCGGGCAAGTTAAGGCAACGCCGGGCAAGTTAAGGCAACGCCGGGCAAGTTAAGGCAGTGCCGGGCAAGTTAAGGCAGCGCCGGGCAAGTTAAGGCAACGCCGGGCAAGTTAAGGCAACGCCGGGCAAGTTAAGGCAACACCGGGCAAGTTAAGGCAACGCCGGGCAAGTTAAGGCAGTGCCGGGCAAGTTAAGGCAACACCGGGCAAGCTAAGACAGTGCCGGGCAAGTTAAGGCAGAGCCGGGCAAGTTAAGGCAACGCCGGGCAAGTTAAGGCAACGCCGGGCAAGTTAAGGCAACGCCGGGCAAGTTAAGGCAACGCCGGGCAAGTTAAGGCAGCGCCGGGCAAGTTAAGGCAGAGCCGGACAAGTTAAGGCAACGCCGGGCAAGTTAAGGCAGCGCCGGGCAAGTTAAGGCAGAGCCGGACAAGTTAAGGCAGAGCCGGGCAAGTTAAGGCAGAGCCGGGCAAGTTAAGAAAGAGCCGGGCAAGTTAAGGCAGAGCCGGGCAAGTTAAGGCAGAGCCGGGCAAGTTAAGGCAACGCCGGGCAAGTTAAGGCAACGCCGGGCAAGTTAAGGCAACGCCGGGCAAGTTAAGGCAGCGCCGGGCAAGTAAAGGCAGCGCCGGGCAAGTTAAGACAGTGCCGGGCAAGTTAAGGCAACGCCGGGCAAGTTAAGGCAACGCCGCGCAAGTTAAGGCAACGCCGGGCAAGTTAAGGCAACGCCGCACAAGTTAAGGCAGTGCCGGGCAAGTTAAGGCAGTGCCGGGCAAGTTAAGGCAGCGCCGGGCAAGTAAAGGCAGTGCCGGGCAAGTTAAGACAGTGCCGGGCAAGTTAAGGCAACGCCGGGCAAGTTAAGGCAACGCCGCGCAAGTTAAGGCAACGCCGGGCAAGTTAAGGCAACGCCGCGCAAGTTAAGGCAGTGCCGGGCAAGTTAAGGCAGTGCCGGGCAAGTTAAGGCAACGCCGGGCAAGTTAAGGCAACGCCGGGCAAGTTAAGGCAACGCCGGGCAAGTTAAGGCAGAGCCGGGCAAGTTAAGGCAGAGCCGGGCAAGTTAAGGCAGAGCCGGGCAAGTTAAGGCAGAGCCGGGCAAGTTAAGGCAGAGCCGGGCAAGTTAAGGCAGTGCCGGGCAAGTTAAGGCAACGCTGGGCAAGTTAAGGCAACGCCGGGCAAGTTAAGGCAACGCCGGGCAAGTTAAGGCAACGCCGGGCAAGTTAAGGCAACGCCGGGCAAGTTAAGGCAGTGCCGGGCAAGTTAAGGCAGCGCCGGGCAAGTTAAGGCAACGCCGGGCAAGTTAAGGCAACGCCGGGCAAGTTAAGGCAACGCCGGGCAAGTTAAGGCAATTCCGGGCAAGTTAAGGCAATTCCGGGCAAGTTAAGGCAATTCCGGGCAAGTTAAGGCAGTGCCGGGCAAGTTAAGGCAGCGCCGGGCAAGTTAAGGCAACGCCGGGCAAGTTAAGGCAACACCGGGCAAGTTAAGGCAACGCCGGGCAAGTTAAGGCAGTGCCGGGCAAGTTAAGGCAACACCGGGCAAGCTAAGACAGTGCCGGGCAAGTTAAGGCAGAGCCGGGCAAGTTAAGGCAACGCCGGGCAAGTTAAGGCAGCGTCGGGCAAGTTAAGGCAGAGCCGGGCAAGTTAAGGCAGTGCCGGGCAAGTTAAGGCAACACCTGGCAAGTTAAGGCAACGCCGGGCAAGTTACGACAACGCCGGGCAAGTTAAGGCAACGCCGGGCAAGTTAAGGCAGTGCCGGGCAAGTTACGACAAAGCCAGGCAAGTTAAGGCAGTGCCGGGCAAGTTAAGGCAGTGCCGGGCAAGTTAAGGCAGTGCCGGGCAAGTTAAGGCAGTGCCGGGCAAGTTAAGGCAGTGCCGGGCAAGTTAAGGCAGTGTCGGGCAAGTTAAGGCAACGCCGGGCAAGTTAAGGCAGCGCCGGGCAAGTTAAGGCAGAGCCGGGCAAGTTAAGGCAGTGCCGGGCAAGTTAAGGCAACACCTGGCAAGTTAAGGCAACGCCGGGCAAGTTACGACAACGCCGGGCAAGTTAAGGCAACGCCGGGCAAGTTAAGGCAGTGCCGGGCAAGTTACGACAAAGCCAGGCAAGTTAAGGCAGTGCCGGGCAAGTTAAGGCAACGCCGGGCAAGTTACGACACAGTTTGCAGATGGATTGTAGATGCTAACGTGGGCTAACGTCTGCTGGGACAGTTTTTCCAGCTCTCGTAAAAGCCGGCATCATTTCCGAGGGGAAAGAGACTCTGACAGCGAGGAAAGTGGAACTGGCATATTTGATTTAGCGCAGCTTTTTTAATGCAGATACGGAGACGAGGACTTTGATGGGTTTGATTAATGCAATAACGGTACAATTAAACTCCTTTTTGCTCCCGCTCTATTTTTAAATACTTGTATGCCTGTGTGTGTTGTTGTAAGGCAGCGCTCCATGTGTGTACACGGAGCCTTTTCGTACGGTGCGCCGTATGGTCTTGAAAATATGGTACCTGTTGGACTCTGCTGCCCTTACTTTTTAACAACTTGTGCTTTTTATTATTTTACCTCTTTTATCATTTTATTTCATTTTTTATTTACTGTTTAATTAGGGCCCGAGCACTTACAGTGCGAAGGCCCTATTGTATCTGTAGGAATTTTTATTCTTCTTCTTTATTCTTTCTTTCTTCTGACAAAATGAGGTCCTTTTTTCCCCCTAAACGTTCCCCAAAAGTCACCAAATTTTGCACCAAGCCAGGCCTGGTGATAAATGTGATATTTAATGGTTTGCATTAATGGGCGTGGCCTAACGGCTCAACAGCGCCCCCTAGAAAACTTTGTGCCTCAAGCCCCACAATACGGTTTGACGTACATGCACGAAAATCGCTACACACCTGTATCATGGCGCAACTTAAAGAAAAGTCTCTTGGAGCCATGGCCGAAACCAAACAGGAAGTCGGCCATTTTTAAAATTTTGAATTAATCGTGTAATTTTGGCGCAATTTATGCCATTCCTTCGGCCGTTAATACGGCCCGAACCGTAACGTACACCCAGGTGTGTTATACATCAAAATGTGCGTCTACATCCTGCGACTACACGCATTACTTTTCTCTTTCAAAAGCGTTACCGTGGCGACGCTAGACGCCAAAAAGCGCACTCCCCTTCATCTGATTGGTCCATATTTGATAGTTCCCCAAAAGGCACCAAATTTGGCACGCAAGCCAGGCCTGGCGATAAATTTGATATTTCATGGTTTGCATTAATGGGCGTTGCCTAACGGCTCAACAGCGCCCCCTAGAAAACTATTCTCTGCTATAACTTTTGAATGGTTTGACATAGAGAGTCGTGGGTGGTGTCATCGGACTCGGTTTTGAGTACTTGACCTTCATTGGTGCAAATTGCACACGCGAGGGCCTGTTCATCGCTGCTTGCAGCTTTAATTGTGTCTTGTCACTTTTAATGTTGATGTAAAGCACTTTGAATGACCTTGTGTTGAATTGTGCTCCACAGATAAACTTGCTTTGCCTAAGTTAACGGTAAAACGGTGAAACATTGAGTCCCAGATGGAGAAACTGAACCTACCGTCAGCGCTGGCGAAGGTCACCTTGGCTGCTCCCTGCGTGAGCTCCGTCACCTCCGTCACCCCCGTCACCCCCGTCACCTCCGTCACCACGTTTCCGCCCCCTCGCTCGCTCTCAAAGTACAGCGCTAGCAGGTCGTACGACGTTCTGGGGGTAAGGTTCCGCACCAGGACGGAACTGGGCCGGTCCAGACGCTCCAGACGGACCTGGACCCCGTCCAGGGGTCTCCGGGAGATCCTGGAGCTGAGAGACTGGAAATCTGGGGGGTGGAAGAGAAAAACCTGGAACTGAGAGACGGGAAATCTGGGGGATGGAAGAGAAAAACCTGGAGCTGAGAGACAGGAAATCTCAGAAACTCTACAATCATGGAATTGATTAACTGGTCTCTCAGCACAATTGACCAAATTTTTGCGACAAGAAGTCAGGGGGTAAGGGAGCCCTCCTGCCCCGATGGGACATTTTTTGTTGGATACACAATGGATTCCTGGAAACATTGGAAACCGTTGTGTTTGGTGATTCTGTCTGTCGAGGACGTTGAAGATGCTTCATAATTGGATTTATGATAGCAGGATTTCTCTTGATTATCCTCTTGATAGGAGGAGGGGGATTCCTGGTCTACCGACAAACGACAACGCGTAAGTCGTCGACAGCTGTTCTGGCTCTTTCAGAGCTGCCGGACGTGGCTGAAGGGTCAAGCAAGGTGATCAACACTCAGACTTAAGGCTGAATTATGCTTCTGCGTCAAAATGACGCCGTGCCTACGGCGTGCCTACGGCGTGCTCGGCCGAAATTTATCGTCGAGACATCGTTCACATTTTCCCAGACTCGGTTCACTTCGTACAAAAAGATCTTTCATCTTTTCAACCTCATTAAGCCAATTATTACAGTTTTTGAGATATTACAAATTAAATTTGACTTTGGACGCTTGTTGCTAGGCAATGGTTTATTGTACAAACATCATTACAACGGGACGCTTTTGTACTACAACACATGTTAATCTCATCATGCTAATTATTAGGGTTTTCAGAGTCTCCTCACCTTGCGAGAGCGGCTGGCGGAGCTGCACCAGGACGACATCACTTCCTGCGGGGCGGTGCAGCGTGTAGTCCTCCCCGTCCACCACCACGTTCTCCACGTACAGCTCCACCATCTCCAGGCTGGTGGAGGGTTTGATTCCCCGCAGCAGCAGCCGCCGCCGGTCCTTGCTGGGCGGTCGTCTGACCGTCAGCTCCGAGCCGTGGAGGACGTGCCGTCTGGAGAGAACTCTGGAGGCCGCTGGAAACAGAATTATTATTATTATTATTATCATTATTAAGAAGTAGAACCCTAGTGACGTCTGGAGAGAACTCTGGAGGCCGCTGGAAACAGAATTATTATTATTATTATTATTAAGAAGTAGAACCCTGGTGACGTCTGGAGAGAACTCTGGAGGCCGCTGGAGACACAATTATAATTATGGGCATGCCAAGTAGTGGCATGAACATATTGCAATCGTCCAGAATGGCCCAAAGGGCAATGTTGCTAGCATTTTGCTAAAAAGCTAAAGTTGCAAAAGTCCCACGTCACACCAGCGGGTGTACAGCATGACCCCGCTCTGATATGGAAAAGAAAAATCCCCAAAAAATGAAACACGCCCGAAAAAACGAGAAAAAACATGAAAATGAAGGCGATATATTAGTATACAGGAAGGTTTCCCTTTTCTTATTATTTTTATTCCGCACTCTTTTTCGTCCGTTAATACGGTCTGAACCGGAACATGCACTCATGCATGGCATACATCGTTAGATGCGTCTCCATCGTGCCTCGATGGGCATTACTATTCTCAGTCAAAAGTGTTACCGTGGCAACGCTAGATGCCAAAAAGCGCGCCCCATTAATAACTATTGGGAGCACAGGAATGAATGAAATACAAGCGTAAAAACACCTCAAACTGACATAGAACCACCCTAAACACAACCACTACAGCCCAAAACCAAAGCAGTAAGAGGGGTCGAATGGGCAGTAGGGCATGCCCATATCAAAATTTCCAGAAATTTTCTAGTTCTTCTTATTATTATTATTATTATTATTAACTCCTTCGTCTGGACAGAACTCTGGAGGCCGCTGAAACCATAATAATTATTATTATTATTAAGAAGTAGAACCCTGGCAGCGGCTGGGAGACGGAATAATTATTATTATCAGTGTAGTCCCGATCGGCCGATCACGGCATCGGTATCGGTAAAACATCGGTAAAACATCGGTATCGGCCAGAAAAGTATGGGGACATACCTAGTTATTAATGTTTTTAATATATATTAAATGGTTTTATATATCGTTGCATTTAACGTCACTTCCAGCCACCAGGAAGTGACGAAGTAAGTGAAACTAACATGGTTTTAATTGTGAAATGTTCTATCTGTTCATGTTGCATTAAGCTGCTGCTATTCATTCATTCATTCATTCATTCATTCATTCATTCATTCATTCATTCATTCATTCATTCATTCATTATGTTGCACTAAGGTTAAGCCAAAAAGTATTTTAATTTTCTTGTTTGGGAGTTTGACTGGATGTTATTGCTACCTCTTTTAGCTTTAGTCCTTTTTTTTTATTTTTTTTTTTAATTCATTGCCAAAATGTATCTGATCAGGAAAAAGTATCGGAAAAGTATCGGGAGCCAAAAAAAGTGATCGGATCGGGAAAAATCGGGATCGGCAGGAACTCAAACTCAAGTGATCGGGAGCTAAAAAACCGTGATCGGGACCAGGGGTGGATTGGCCATAGGGAGTACCGGGGGTTTTCCCGGTGGGCCGTTCAATAATGGCATGGCAATGGCTGCCCGTTTATCTCTCACACATCACTCATACAGAGACCCAGTGACTTCCCTGTGTAAAGAATACCTGGCCGGCCCAACGACAGGCTACAGACACACTTTCTACTGCGTTAAACTTGTACCATTAAAGTCCGAAGCGCCGGATGTTTACAATTTCTCGGCGAGACGCCTTTAAAATAAAAGCACTAAATATGGGTCTCCTTAATTAGTATCAACATGCACCTTTCTTCTGCCCACAGTCCTATTTGTTCATGAAGGACATTGATCTAACAACATACCAAATATGCTTTACATATTTATCTCAGTCAGTGTTTATGGTTTAATGACTGTTTCACATTATGCAGTTAAATCTAATAAAACACTGATTATACTGTTACAATAAAACATCTGCATTTATATTTAGGGGGGTCTCCAGAAGTCCTACAATACAATAATATCATATAATATACATAGGTCTTTACACAATATTTTTGAGATATTACCGTATTGGCCCGAATATAAGACGACCCTGATTATAAGACGACTCCCTCTTTTTCAAGACTCAAGTTCGAAAAAAGACTTTTTGAACACCAAATTCAATATTTATACAGAAAATAATGACAGTACTTCTGAAACAAATATTTATAACAAAATATCTGAGAGAAAAAGCCTGTTATTTTGCCTCATTCAAATCATGATCTTGAAATTTGCATCATAACTTCTTCACCCACTTTTCTCCAGATTGTCGCTACGTTTCTCCGTTTTCTGTTATCTCTTCTTTTATTTTCTTCTCTTTTTCTTTCTTACTGCTATTTTTTCTTTTTCTTTTTCGTGCTACCACTATTTTTATTTTTCTTCTTCGTGACAGGGGTTCCTTTGTCCTGGGGAGTTCAGTTCAGCATTTGCTTTAAAGATATCTGGCGCCATCTAGTGGTGTAAATGGGTATAACGTCTAGACCCCGGATGTAAGACGACGCCCACTTTTTCAGTCTCATTTCAATGCAAAAAACCCGTCTTATATTCGGGCCAATATGGTAAATAGATTGCAATATGCTGCAAATTATCTGCAAATTATTTATCCAAATGAAAACCAGAGACCCCAAGCCCCGTCCCAACCCAGACACCCCTCAGCTGTTTTTAAACCATCACCCTCAACAAACTATAAGGGACCCCAAATGGCACCAAAGGTTTGGTGACCCAATAACAATTTGATGATCCAAATGATTAAGTATAGTAGCGTTACTAAGGGCTTGTGTGTTTACGAGGCGAGTTGGCTCAGTATCTGCGCGCGAAATGTAGTGGCCCAGTCTGGACCAAAACGTCCAGGGCCGAATCTTTGTCCCAGTCCAGGCCTGATCGGGACAAACCTACGTTCAGCATCCTCAAACAGCAGCGCGGTGTAATCACCTTCAGCATCCTCAAACAGCAGCGCGGTGTAATCACCTTCAGCATCCCCAAACAGCAGCGCGGTGTAATCACCTTCAGCATCCTCAAACAGCAGCGCGGTGTAATCACCTTCAGCATCCTCAAACAGCAGCGCGGTGTAATCACCTTCAGCATCCTCAAACAGCAGCGCGGTGTAATCACCTTCAGCATCCTCAAACAGCAGCGCGGTGTAATCACCTTCAGCATCCTCAAACAGCAGCGCGGTGTAATCACCTTCAGCATCCTCAAACAGCAGCGCGGTGTAATCACCTTCAGCATCCTCAAACAGCAGCGCGGTGTAATCACCTTCAGCATCCTCAAACAGCAGCGCGGTGTAATCACCTTCAGCATCCTCAAACAGCAGCGCGGTGTAATCACCTTCAGCATCCTCAAACAGCAGCGCGGTGTAATCACCTTCAGCATCCTCAAACAGCAGCGCGGTGTAATCACCTTCAGCATCCTCAAACAGCAGCGCGGTGTAATCACCTTCAGCATCCTCAAACAGCAGCGCGGTGTAATCACCTTCAGCATCCTCAAACAGCAGCGCGGTGTAATCACCTTCAGCATCCTCAAACAGCAGCGCGGTGTAATCACCTTCAGCATCCTCAAACAGCAGCGCGGTGTAATCACCTTCAGCATCCTCAAACAGCAGCGCGGTGTAATCACCTTCAGCATCCTCAAACAGCAGCGCGGTGTAATCACCTTCAGCATCCTCAAACAGCAGCGCGGTGTAATCACCTTCAGCATCCTCAAACAGCAGCGCGGTGTAATCACCTTCAGCATCCTCAAACAGCAGCGCGGTGCGTCCGTCCTCCGTCCTCAGAGACTCCAACGGTCCTCCTCCTGAACGCCGACGGTTCTCAAAGTAGAGACTCAGCAGCTCCTCGTCCACGCCGGCAGGAACCTGCAGCACCTGCAGCGTCCGGTTCTCCCTCTCCTCCTCCTTCTCCTCCTCCGTCCTGCCCTCCACCTCCTCCAGGTTTCCTCCAGGCATCCTGGAGATACAGCCGGTGTTAAAGGAGAGAACAGAATAAAAACCATGGTCTTAAACTACCGTATTTTCTGGACTATAAGCTGCACCTGCATACAAGCCGCTGTATTTAAAAAAATAGATATTTCAGCCGCAGATATTTCTGTTGTTAGATCAGATATTTCTGTTGTTAGATTAGATATTTATGTTGTTAGATTAGATATTTATGTTGTTAGATTAGATATTCATGTTGTTAGATTAGATATTTATGTTGTTAGATTAGATATTTATGTTGTTAGATCAGATATTTATGTTGTTAGATTAGATATTTATGTTGTTAGATCAGATATTTATGTTGTTAGATTAGATATTCATGTTGTTAGATTAGATATTTATGTTGTTAGATTAGATATTTATGTTGTTAGATTAGATATTCATGTTGTTAGATTAGATATTTATGTTGTTAGATTAGATATTTATGTTGTTAGATTAGATATTTATGTTGTTAGATCAGATATTTATGTTGTTAGATCAGATATTTATGTTGTTAGATTAGATATTGATGTTGTTAGATTAGATATTTATGTTGTTAGATTAGATATTTCTGTTGTTAGATTAGATATTTATGTTGTTAGATTAGATATTTCTGTTGTTAGATTAGATATTGATGTTGTTAGATTAGATATTTCTGTTGTTAGATTAGATATTTCTGTTGTTAGATTAGATATTGATGTTGTTAGATTAGATATTTATGATGTTAGATTAGATATTTCTGTTGTTAGATTAGATATTTCTGTTGTTAGATCAGATATTTATGTTGTTAGATTAGATATTTATGATGTTAGATTAGATATTTACTACACGTACAGAAGGATTTTGAACTGTAAAAGATGTACATGTTTCTACTAGGCCTGTGTTGAAAAAATCGATTCTCCGATTTTAAATCGATTCTCATATTAATTCCTAAAAATCGATTCACATGTCTAAAGATCGATTTAAAAAAAAAAAAAAAAAATTTTTTTTTTTTTTTCATCATTACAACTTTTGGTACTTTTTTGTTTTTGCCCAAAAAAGGAATGTTTTGTTGGACACGAGAATAACTGGTGTCATGTTTTTGCCTTTAAATATGTTTAAAGGTATGAAAACATTAAAGTTTTCAGCTATAATTGCATAAATTGTCTATATTTCTTTGCTTTATTTGGGGTTACATTTGCATAAATGTTAAAAACCAAATGCTCATAAATGGGGAAAAAATAAAAGCGATTTCTTTCGTCCTCTGTTTCCTCCCTGGATGTGTTTGGTAATTCTGACCCACGATGTTTCCTAAAGCAGTTATAGTATATATATATATATATATATATATATATATATATATATATATATATATATATATATATATATATATTATATATACAGTTCTATCAGCATTCTGGGAGCTGATTGGTCCTTACAGCATCATTAGCTGCAATACTTGCTGTTGAATCTCAGTATAATACTAGTATTAATATGTTACAGAACTACAGTCATATCATTCATGCAACAGCTGAAAAAACTGTTTTATTAACACTAACCCAAATCAATATCGGAATCAAATCAAAGCGTGATAATCGATTCTGAATCTTAAGAATCGAATCGATTCTTGACATTTGAATGGATCCCCAGCCCTACTTTGTACCTAAATAGATCTTTCCTAACAGAGTCTTTTAACACGGCAGCTACTTTGCTGATTAAAACGGGACAGAACCAAGAGAAAATAACCGCTATTTATTTATCTGTTTATCTGTTTGAAATCTGCTTCTACTGCTATCTGCTAAAGAACAAGTAGCAGATTAGCTTCTTTGCATTTATAATTCCGGTTAGAGCGCCCCCTAGTGGTGGAAGAAAAATCCACAGAATAACCTTTGTATAAGCTGCTGGTTGAAAACCTGTGGAAAAAGTAGCGGCTTATAGTCCAGAAAATACGGCAGCGCTGGGACGATACGGGTAGTGTTGTTAGGTAATATTAATAATGATAATAATGATAATAATGATAATATAAAGATACGGTAGTGTTGTTAGGTAATATTAATAATGATAATAATGATAATAATGATAATATAAAGATACGGTAGTGTTGTTAGGTAATATTAATAATGATAATAATGATAATATAAAGTAGTGTTGTTAGGTAATATTAATAATGATAATAATGATAATATAAAGTAGTGTTGTTAGCTAATATTAATAATATTAATAATGATAATATAAAGTAGTGTTGTTAGGTAATATTAATAATGATAATAATGATAATATAAAGTAGTGTTGTTAGCTAATATTAATAATATTAATAATGATAATATAAAGTAGTGTTGTTAGGTAATATTAATAATGATAACAATGATAATATAAAGTAGTGTTGTTAGCTAATATTAATAATGATAATAATGATAATAATGATAATATAAAGTAGTGTTGTTAGGTAATATTAATAATGATAATAATGATAATAATGATAATATAAAGTAGTGTTGTTAGGTAATATTAATAATAATAATAATAATAATATAAAGTAGTGTTGTTAGCTAATATTAATAATGATAATAATGATAATAATGATAATATAAAGTAGTGTTGTTAGGTAATATTAATAATAATAATAATAATAATATAAAGTAGTGTTGTTAGCTAATATTAATAATGATAATAATGATAATAATGATAATATAAAGTAGTGTTGTTAGGTAATATTAATAATGATAATAATGATAATAATGATAATATAAAGTAGTGTTGTTAGGTAATATTAATAATGATAATAATGATAATAATGATAATATAAAGTAGTGTTGTTAGGTAATATTAATAATGATAATAATGATAATAATGATAATATAAAGTAGTGTTGTTAGGTAATATTAATAATAATAATAATAATAATATAAAGTAGTGTTGTTAGGTAATATTAATAATATTAATAATGATAATAATGATAATATAAAGTAGTGTTGTTAGCTAATATTAATAATGATAATAATGATAATATAAAGTAGTGTTGTTAGCTAATATTAATAATGATAATAATGATAATATAAAGTAGTGTTGTTAGCTAATATTAATAATATTAATAATGATAATATAAACCAGCGCTGGGATGATCCGGTAACTCACGGTTCAACACTGTGGTGATATTTGGCCCACCATAACCATAATATCACCATACACCATATCTACCATATTATATATATATAAAGAGGAAAACGTCTGCAGTTCTGCATTTATTCAAGGCCAAAACTTCCTACAATGTACAAAGAAAGTGCATTAGTATATTTCCTCACTGCTGCTAGTCTGTAAATGTAAACTCTATTGGAATAATTAAAGTAATAATCATTATTTATATATTATTATTATTATTATTATTAATGATTAAAGTGCATGAACAATAGTGCGGTGACAACCGCGTAAATCCATTATGTGTTGTAATAAAATATCCATATTTGCCGTCAGTTTATGGATTATTTATTGCGACAGAGACGCAACAATATATTGAAATATGGATTTTTTTCCCACTATTATCTTAAAGGTTAGTTTAGGTTAGGTTAGTTAGTTAGGGTGACCATACATCCAGATTCAGGCCGGACAGTCGGGAATTTAAATGCCTTGTCCGGCGTCCTGCGCAGCCTCAAGCCGGACACTTGTTTGTCCTCCTTTTTTGGAGTTGCACTTGAAGGCAACGCTGCAAATCATCCAATGATGTAAGACTTTCAGTGATTGGTTTAAAATATGATTGGCTAAAAGCGGTGTCACTCAATTCCCTGATTTCTCATTGGTTGAAAATGTAAACAAGCCGCCCCCTGTTCCTAGAGTACTAGAGTACTAGTACTCTCTATAGTACTCTACCTGTTCCCATGTGTCGTCTGGTTTCTAAATGTTAGCATGCCGAAAAGACGGACTTCGTTCAACGAAGAAGTTCCTTGGAAACAAAAAAATGTTGGATGCTGCCAGAAAAGGCCAGAAGTATTGCAGATAGAGGATCAATTATTTGGTGAGTACAATATTATCATCTTTTGTTTGTTACTTGTGTACTATATTTAATTAAACAAATATACACTTAACACTTGTAATGAAACATTTTGATTCTATGCATGGGCTTTATGAAATGAATATGTACTAGGTTTAAAATAATACAGATTTTTTAAGGTTGATAACAGTATTTTTGCTGTGTTTTTGTTGCAGTGGAGGCTTTTCTATGATGAACTGAAGGTGCTGTTGTCTCCTGAGCTGCTGCAGCAGCTGAAGGTGATTTTGCTGAGTGCTGTGGCCAGAATGAAGATAGTCCAGGGGCCACCGTTAGTCCACGGGCCAGAGCCCAAAACTTCACTGGTCAGCACCACTCTAGGTGACCAAACTTACTTATGATTTTTGAAAAGATCCACGTCTATAGATGATATTCTGGTATAATAACCTTCCTGAGTGGCAGCTGGATCAGAGTTATCAGCTCATGAAGTTACCACCCCCTTCAGAAAATTACATTTTAGCTGCTGCTGTATATCCTGGTTTAGACTCATGTAGGAAATCTGTCAATGTTTCACTATATTGTGTTTGGTATCATTTTAAAGGAGAACTTTAAAGCATTCATTCAAGCTAAGATGTGAATCTTTCTGACCAACATGGAGGTCACTGCAGCTCTTTAAACTAGAAACAACACACATTTTTACACCATTTTCACCTAAATGATATACTATCTTTTAGCCCTGTGTCATCTAGGAACAACAGAGACACAAAATACAAAAACTGGAATACTCACAGGACCATAAGGATTCAGGAAATGTATAATATACTATAATATATCATTGTTACAGGTCATTGTGAGCCTTAAACTAGAAGAGCATCATTAGGCTCCTATCAATCAATCAATCAATCAATCAAATTTTATTTATATAGCACCTTTCGTCCAGGTACATGAAATACAAGGTGCTTTGACATTTTGATTGAAAAATAAGAATAATAAATGCTATGAAACTATAACAGCCACTAATGTCACAAACTGGTTTTTATCTGCAAAAACACGACATAAATGACATAAACATGAGATAAGGAACCAGCTTAGTTTTATAAACAATATTAGAGACACAAAATACAAAAAATACTCACAGGACCATAAGCATTCAGGAAATGTATAATATACCCAATGTAGAATCATCAATTAACCTGAAGGGGTTTTAACTTCATGAGCTGATAACTCTGATCCAGCTGCCACTCAGGAAGGTTTTATACCAGAATATCATCTACAGACATGGATATTTTCAACACTTATAAGTAAGTTTGGTCACCTTGAGTGGTGCTGATATCTGGTCTGGAACATGGACTAAGAACAGGAAACTGAGAACAGGAAACTGAGGACAAGTCAGTTAAAATACAGGTGGACTGCTGCACACACACAAATACCTTACATTTCTACACATTTTTCAGGTGGATATTCACCTGTTACATGGTGTTTTTTCTCAGTCTTTTGTTGTTTACATAAAACTAATGTTCTTTATGCTTGTTAAGACCTGGAATGTGTATTTTTTGCATTCATTTATTTTTTATGTCAATTTAATGCCAAACATGCTTTCAGAACAGGTGCACTTTGAAGTTTTTTTATTTATTTAAGAACCGGAATGTATTTTTTTGAAACATTTATTTATTTGTATGTAAATTTATTATTTGGACATTTCAGACCATCCATGTTCTGCTGTACTGGTACTGCACTTTCAATGATAACGTATTGAATAAATTCAAATAGTGTCAACAAAGACTTTTCACCTTTCACTTACACATACACATACATGATATATGATAGATAAAGTTGTCTTGTGATGAACAGCGTACCTCAGAATCACTATTGTAAATTATATTGTAGTGGGTAGTACACTAGAGTTGTATGTTGGGATTTTTTTCTTTTCTCACTAAATGCGGCAAAGTGTCCTCCTTTTTGGTGTTGTGGAAATGGCCACCCTAATATTAGTCCGCAGGTATAAAGTTATAATAAAGTTACTTAATAATACAGTTATAATAAAGTTAAATAATAATACAGTTATAATAAAGTTAAATAATAATACAGTTATAATAAAGTTAAATAATAATACAGTTATAATAAAGTTAAATAATAATACAGTTATAATAAAGTTAAATAATAATACAGTTATAATAAAGTTAAATAATAATACAGTTATAATAAAGTTAAATAATAATACAGTTATAATAAAGTTAAATAATAATAATATAATATTATATATATATATATATATATATATATATATATATATATATATATATATATATATATATATATATATATATAAATAATAATATAATAAAGTTATAATAAAGTTAGATAATAATACAGTTTAATAAATATAGATAATAATAAAGTTATAATAACAAATAATAATAATAATAAATAATATTATAATAATAATAATATAATACATTATAATAAAGTTATAATAGTTAATGATAATAATCTGCAGCTCTGAAGTTTCATTTCCACTAAAACACTGAATCTGCTCTAAACTTCCGTCACAAACAAGAGCCATTGCAGTTTTTATTGAGTCTGTATAGATTTAGTTTTATAAAGACTGAGTTTTATACAGATTTATAAAGTTAAATCGAGCTTCGTCACTCTCACTCACAAGTGACAGCTTTTATATTTTTATGTGTATTTATGTATCGTTTTAGTTCAACTACAGCTGTATTTTCTCCCACAGAAAGACAGAATAAGTTTCTCATATCTTCACCTGCGGATCAGGTGAGTTTTGATGCTTATTTTCGTGTTTAAAAGTAAAAACATTTACCTGTTTAGAACGACAACATTCGGCCGCCACTTCCGGGTTGTTGCTCTGCGGTGACGTCACCGGCTCTTAAAGGGGCCGCGTCGCTTTTCTGACAAAACTCTTCTTCTTCTTCTTCTTCTTCTCTCAGTTTATTGGCGGATCGCAAGAAACTTTCAGGTGCATACCGCCACCTACTGTACAAGAGTGTGTGAAATTATTTCATTTAGCCCGGTTTAAATTCTGTTTATCAGCCTAGTGTTTTTTAGGAAATGAATGAGTCTTTCTGGTGATTTCCACCCCCTCTCCCTCTGTTCCCAGGATCCCCTTCAAATTCCACTCACGTCCATCCTCTCTCACTTTTTCCTGTAGCTGCTCTCTTTCTATTTTATACCTGTTACAGTGCATTAGGATATGTTCACCATTTTCTTTAATTCCACAGTTCTCACATTTATCACTATCCCTTTTACCCATTACATGCAAGGTGCCATTTAGTCCTGTGTGGTCCAGTCTGAGTCTGTTATGACCGTTTCCTCCCTTCTGTTCCTTTCTGTATAATTCTTTGTTATTATAGTCTTTTGTATTATGTGATAATATCCCTGTCCTTTCTGATCTTCCTCCCACCTTTTATGACATATTTCCATTCCTTTCTTCTTTATTACTGCTTTACCTTCTCCTTTTCCTAGTGGAACTGCTATTGTTATTTCCTTTTGTAGAGCCATTTTTGCTAATTTATCAGCTCGTTCCCTGTTCCTCCCTCATGTGCTGGTACCCAACAGAACTGAACGTCTATGCCACATCTGTGTAATCTTAGTAAACTATGGTAACTATCGATGAGTAAATCTTCTCTGCACGTTGTTGTTGATTGTAAACTTTCTAATACCGCTATTGAGTCTGTGCAACCAGCACCTTATCAGGACTGACCTCTTCCACCCACTGTAACCCGATAAAGACTGCACCATTTCTGCTGTGTATACTGATAACTGATTAGATAATCTTTAGGAGATATTCACATCAAACTCAGGGATATACACACCTATTCCCACACAATCCTTTTGATTTTTTGACCCATCTGTGTAGATTTCCAGGTAGTTGTAATAACCATTTCTCAAGTAAATACTCGCTTTACCTCCTACTTCGTTCATTCTCCATCTTTTTTCTGTTCCAATATGTTCATGTCTACTTTTGCTTCTGGGAAAATTATCCACTTTTTCATCCAAATTCGAACTTTTTTCTCTAAATTTCTAAATTTTTTCCGACTTTTTTCATCAAAATTTAAACTTTTTCATCATAATTTAAACTTTTTCTCAAAATTTCCACTTTTTTCTCAAAATTTCTACTTTTTTTCCGACATTTTTCATCAAAATTTCAACTTTTTCATCAAAATTTCAACCTTTTTCTCAAAATTTCAACTTTTTTCTCTAAATTTCAACTTTTTCATCCAAATTTCAACTTTTTTCTCTAAATTTCAACTTTTTTTCCGACTTTTTTCATCAAAATTTCAACTTTTTCATCAAAATTTCAACCTTTTTCTCAAAATTTCAACTTTTTTCTCTAAATTTCCACTTTTTTCTCTAAATTTCCACTTTTTTCCCAAAATTTTGACTTTTTTCTCTAAATTTTGACTTTTTCATCCAAATTTCAACTTTTTTCTCTAAATTTCAACTTTTTTTGCTTCTAGGAAGAGCCAAGGAGGAATATTACTCATCGGTGTGTATTTAGTGAATTTTAATGTCTCCATTGCATATCTTCTCAATCTTTCATCCCTCGACCACCCAAACCCATGTCTCTGGAATTTAGAGTATTCCCAACAGTCCTTTATTGTCATCGTTGCAAGGTTTTCTTCCCCACTCCCTTTTAATCTTATCCAGTATGTAAGTGCCAGTTTATCCCTCTCATAAAACTCTACAAAATTAAATAAATAAATACATCATTAATTAATTAGATGTGTCATTAATTTATTAAAATGGGAATGAAAGATGTCATTAATTAATTAAATGTGTCATTAATTAATTATAATACAATTAATTTTAAGTAAAAACATATATTTAATTATTTCAGTATTTAATTAATTATTTCAGTATTTAATTAATTAATTAATTGATTACACATTTAATTAATGGATGATATATTTATTTCCCATTTTAATTAATTAATTATATATTTATTTATTTTATTTTGGCACAAAAATTTGTGGAACTCCCCTAATTTGGAATTTGTTACATTTTTTTCTCCCAAAACTGATAATGTAATACTTGACAGATAATGTAATAAATATGTTTATTTTCAGTCCAGAGTTCTACATTTGTGTTTTAAGAATCTAAGAATGTTTTATACGCTGGATTTGAAACACCAGAATGAATATTGGGTTAAATTACAGACTTTATATTTTATTACATTATTGGTGAAGTTATTACATTATTGGGTTTTATTACATTTTCGATTGAGTTAAGTGCAAATTTTATTACATTATAGGAAATGATTACATTATAGGAAATTATGACATTATTGGGTTTTATACATTTTCGATTGAGTTAAGTGAAAATTGTATTACATTTTCAGGAAATTATTACATTATAGGAAATTATTACATTATAGGAAATGATTACATTATTGGAAATGATTACATTATTGGAAGTTATGACATTATTGGGTGCTATTTTATTACATTATTGGTAAAATGATTACATTATAGGAAATTATGACATTATTGGGTGCTATTTTATTACATTATTGGTAAAATGATTACATTATAGGAAATGATGACATTATTGGGTGCTACAGTCCTTATTTCAGATGTTTCAGTAACTGACTAAACGTATCTGAAGTATCCCGGTAAACAGAACAGTTTCATAGTCTTCTGTTTTATTAGTTTTATAGTATTTTAAAGCACTTCCGTCCACGTTTCAGCTCCCCCGGTAGGGCTCGGTATTTATCCACAGGTAGACGCAGTCGTTTGAACAATCGTTTTAAAGTCCTTATACTGATAATAATTCCATGCTGATGTGCTAAAAGATTAAGTATTATTTGTGAAACTGATACCAAAATAAAACTTCACAAGATGCTTAATATTCCTCATTTTAACACTCTATCCTGTTAGAGTTCTCATAAATTACCACTTTATCCTCGTAATATTACGACTTTATTCTCATAAATTAGGACTTTATTCTCATAAGTTAGGACTTTATTCTTGTAATATTACGACTTTTTTTCTCATAATATTATGACTTAATTCTCTTATTATTTCGACTTTATACTCGTAATATTACGACTTTATTCTCTTTATTGAACCCCAGGAAAGCTGCAGGTCCAGATGGAGTACCTGGGAAGGTGCTCAGGGCTTGTGCCAACCAGCTCGCCCAGGTCTTCACGACAATTTTCAACCTGTCTCTGGCCCAAGCTGTCATCCCACCATGCCTGAAATCAGCTACAATCATCCAGATCCCCAAAAAATCACCCACTGCAACTCTCAATGACTTCCGCCCTGTAGCACTCACCCCAGTCATCACCAAGTACTTTGAGAAACTGGTCTTAAAGCACATCAAAGCCTGTCTCCCCCCCACCCTGGACTCACACCAGTTTGCATACCGGGCAAACAGATCGAAGGAAGATGCCATAAACACCGCACTCCACTCCGCGCTGAGTCACCTGGAGAAACAGGGGAGCTACGTGAGGATGCTCTTCGTCGACTTCAGCTCAGCCTTTAACACAATAATACCGGACATTCTAATCCCCAAGCTATCCACCCTGGGGATCCCACCACCCACCTGCTCCTGGATCAAAGACTTTCTGGTGAACCGACCCCAGCGCGTGAAGCTCGGTCCTCACCTCTCCTCCTCCCGCACTCTCAGCACTGGCTCTCCTCAGGGCGGTGTGATGGGCCCACTTCTGTACTCGCTCTCCTCAGGGCTGTTTTCTGAGCCCACTTCTGTACTCCCTCTCTCAGCACTGGCTCTCCTCAGGGCTGTGTGCTGGGCCCACTTCTGTACTCCCTCTCTCAGCACTGGCTCTCCTCAGGGCTGTGTGCTGAGCCCACTACTGTACTGGCTCTCCTCAGGGCGGTGTGCTGGGCCCACTACTCTACTCCCTCTCTCAGCACTGGCTCTCCTCAGGGCGGTGTGCTGGGCCCACTACTCTACTCCCTCTCTCAGCACTGGCTCTCCTCAGGGCGGTGTGCTGGGCCCACTACTGTACTCCCTCTCCTCAGGGCTGTGTGCTGGGCCCACTACTGTACTCCCTCTCCTCAGGGCTGTGTGCTGGGCCCACTACTCTACTCCCTCTCCTCAGCACTGGCTCTCCTCAGGGCGGTGTGCTGGGCCCACTACTCTACTCCCTCTCCTCAGCACTGGCTCTCCTCAGGGCTGTGTGCTGGGCCCACTACTCTACTCGCTCTACACATCGGACTGCAGCCCCGCCCACCCAGAGAACGTCATTGTCAAGTTTGCTGATGACACAACGGTGGTGGGGCTGATCACAGGGGGAAACGAGCCGGCCTACAGAGATGAGTCCTTAAACTTGTGTTGGACCACCCCAGTGATCATGTGGACTGTTATAAAGGTTTATGAACATTTTGTGAATGTATACCGTATTCAAACGTTGAAACCCTAACTAATCCCTCATAAAATGGCGACTGTGCCATGAACTACAATCCCAGCATGCCTTGCGGGATGGGGCGGCGCCTGAGAGCGACGCGCATCCAATCCCGAGCGAGGCACTGATGACGTCATCGCAGCGCGCGGAGATACAAAACTCCGTGCTGCACCGAGACTCTTTCTCTTCTTCCTTCATCACTGGTGGGTCAGGACGTCTTTTTTGGCTCCGGGCCAAAGGGACCGCGACCCCCCCCCCCCCCCCCTAAAGGGGGGGACAAGAGGAGAGGTCTGCAGCGTGGTCTGGCCGCAGGATCCGAGGACCCACGGCGCGCACCGCTTCCCTCTCTCTTTTTTCCTCTCTCTTCCAACAACATCTCGTCCTGGAATAGCTGGATCTTTTTGGCTCTGGGCCAAAGATCCCACCTCTCTCTCCCCCCGGGCTGGGGGGAGGCAGGAGGCCCGCACCGGACCGGGCCCTGCGGGGTCCGGCCGTTGAAGCCGCGGTCCACCGGGAGGCTCCGATTTCTCACTAAACTCTGTTCCTCTTTAAGTTTCTGCAGATCCGAGCTTCGGATGCCCACGAGCTCCCGGCATCAGATCGGGACACAGCTGCGACTATTCTCTCAGACTGAACCCCCCCTCCCCGCTCCGACCCCTGTCTGCGAACCGCGCAGGGGATCGGGGACGGACGGCCGGCGTCTCGCCCGGCGTGAGCTCTCCCGGGGCCCGGACGGCCGCGCGTCGGCGACCGGCGCAGAGAGGGAAGCACGGCAAGGAGAGACCGGTCCCCCGCCGCGCCTAGGAATGCGTGTGAGCCTCCGTTTTGGTCCGGAACCACGGCCCGGCACGAGGCGGCCCCGCCGCTGTCTAATCCGTTTCAGGGGAAGGGACGGGACGCGATAGCCTGACTGCGAAACCCCAGCAGGACCGCGAACCCAGTCGACAAACCCGCAGGCACCCGATTCCGGATCCCAGAGGAGACGTGAGCCCGCGTAGCAGTGATCAGTAGGATTTAAGAGTGTTCAGAACTGTGTGTGAGATTGTGAGACCTGGGTTATCAGTAACTTAAGAGTGTTACAGAGCTAAATCTGTGTTCAGAGCTGAGATTACACCAGCATCATTACCAGGACTGTTTTCATTAATTTGTAGTCACTACTTTCTGCTAGTCATTCATGTTTTAAAGCGCTGTTTTCTGCAGTAGTCACGTTTAAAACACCGGGAGTAACATCCGGTCTAGATTTGCACGTGGCTTAAAGAGGGCGTCCATCTTTAAATACCAGAGTTCTGCCGCAGCCATCTTTGTGCAGCCACAATGTTTTAAACCGTAGATGTTCTTTATCATCTTTGTTATTGCTTTGATTTTTTTTTTCCATTCCATGCATTTAACTTCCATTTCATTTTATTGATTGTTGTTTTTTCTAGTTAGGTAATGGCTTTGTAATAAGGTAGTTCGCCATCGGGATTTATTGGGTATTTATTTACCATCTTTTGATACCCGTATGTGAATAAATCCTGATTGATTTTTTTAACGAGTGGTTGTTGTTATTTCATGCAAGATTTGGTCACAGATTGATTTGTTTAAGCAGAGCCTAGTGTTCGGATCTCACTCCTTCAATTATATTATAGGCTACTATACTTAAACCATAATCATATGAGACTGATTTTCTGCTGTTAAAAGTTATAATTTCCCTGGATTAAGGCCCAGGGTGGTGCCCCGAGGATTTTATTTATCATATTGATCATTCAATTTGATAAATAGTCAACTTTATTAATTATTTATAATTATTAATAAAATTATTAATAACCCTTCGATAACTGGACAGCCAAGCTACCTGAGTTGCACAACACTTGGTGAGTGGTGCGCACTGAACAACCTGGCACTGAACACCACCAAAACCAAGGAGCTCATCCTGGATTTCAGGCGGAACCGAGCCGCCCCCGCCCCCTGTACATCAACGGTGATTGTGTGGAGCAAGTGCAGTCCTTCAAGTTCCTGGGCGTCCACATCACTGCAGACCTCTCCTGGTCTGTCAACACCACTGCACTAGTGAAGAAGGCTCAGCAGCGGCTGCACTTCCTGAGGGTGCTCAGGAAGGTGAACTTGAACACACAGCTGCTGACCTTCTACCTTCTACCGGTCCACCATAGATAGCCTGCTGACCCATGCCGTGACAGTGTGGCACTCCAGCTGCATGGAGGCAGACAGGAAGAGGCTGCAGAGGGTGGCAAACACAGCACGGAAGATCATCGGCTGCCCTCTGCCCTCTCTGCCCTCCCTGTCTGACATCTACAGCTCCCGCTGCCTCAACAGGGCAAGGAACATTTTAAAGGACAACACCCACCCCGGTTTCCACTTCTTTGACCTGTTGCCCTCTGGGAGGCGCTTCAGGTCCTTAAGATCCCGAACCAACAGACTCAGGGACAGCTTCTTCCCCAAAGCTGTGAACTTTCTGAGCTCATAAGCTACCTCACACTGTGCAATATTTCCTATTTCCTGTCCATAATGTCCCAATATTCCTTACCTATGTATGTGCAATATTCCCATCCTTTCAGTGCAATATTCTTCCACCCATCCAAGTGCAATATTCCTCCACCCATTCATGTACATTTTTATTTTATTCTCCCACTCACTCTTTCCTTATAGTGTATGTATATATATTTATGTTTACTTTTTTTTTGTTCATCTTTGTTGTGTACAGTTTACTTGATTATATAGTCTTGCATTTGTTTTGCACTTTGACGGAGCTGCTGCCTAATTCCATTGTAGAAATATAATGATAATAAAGGCTTTCTATTCTATTCTATTATTCTCATAATATTACGACTTTATTCTCATAAATTTACGACTTTATTCTTATAATATTACGACTTTATTCTCATAAATTTACGACTTTATTCTCATAATTTTACGACTTTATTCTCGTAATATTACGACTTTATTCTCGTAATATTACGACTTTATTCTCATAATTTTACGACTTTATTCTCGTAATATTAAGACTTTATTCTCATAATATTACGACTTTTTTCTCATAAATTAAGACTTTATTCTTGTAATATTACGACTTTTTTCTCATAAATTAAGACTTTATTCTGGTAATATTACGACTTTATTCTTGTAATATTACGACTTTATTCTTGTAATATTACGACTTTATTCTCATAAATTAGTACTTTATTCTTGTAATATTACGACTTTATTCTCATAATTTTACGACTTTATTCTCATAAATTAGTACTTTATTCTTGTAATATTACGACTTTATTCTCATAATATTACGACTTTATTCTCATAAATTAGTACTTTATTCTTGTAATATTACGACTTTATTCTCATAATTTTACGACTTTATTCTCATACTTTTACGACTTTATTCTCATAATATTACGACTTTATTCTCATAATATTACGACTTTTTTCTCATAAATTAAGACTTTATTCTCGTAATATTACGACTTCATTCTCATAATATTACGACTTAATTCTCATATTATTACGACTTTATTCTCATAATATTACGACTTTATTCTTGTAATATTATGACTTTATTCGCATAATATTACGACTTTATTCTCGTAATATTACGACTTTATTCTCATAAATTAGGACTTTATTCTCATAAATTAGGACTTTATTCTTGTAATATTACGACTTTATTCTCGTAATATTACGACTTTATTCTCATAATATTACAACTTTATTCTCATAATATTACGACTTTATTCTCGTAATATTACGACTTTATTCTCAAAAATTAGGACTTTATTCTCATAATATTACGACTATATTCTCATATTATTACGACTTTATTCTCATAATATTATGACTTAATTCTCATAATATTACGACTTTATTCACGTAATATTACGACTTTATTCTCATAATATTATGACTTAATTCTGTTATTATTACGACTTTATTCTCATAATATTACGACTTTATTCTCATAATATTACGACTTTATTCTCATAATATTACGACTTTATTCTCATAATATTACGACTTTATTCTCATAAATTAGGACTTTATTCTCGTGATATTACGACTTTATTCTCATAATATTACGACTTTATTCTTGTAATATTACGACTTTATTCTCATAATATTACGACTTTATTCTCGTAATATTACGACTTTATTCTCATAATATTACGACTTTATTCTCGTAATATTACGACTTTATTCTCATAATATTACGACTTTATTCTCATAATATTACGACTTTATTCTCATAATATTACGACTTTATTCTCGTAATATTACGACTTTATTCTCATAATATTACGACTTTATTCTCATAAATTAGGACTTTATTCTCATAAATTAGGACTTTATTCTTGTAATATTACGACTTTATTCTCATAAATTGGGACTTTATTCTTGTAATATTACGACTTTATTCTTGTAATATTACGACTTTATTCTCGTAATATTACGACTTTATTCTCTTATTATTACGACTTTATTCTCGTAATATTACGACTTTATTCTCGTAATATTACGACTTTATTCTCGTAATATTACGACTTTATTCTCATAATATTACGACTTTATTCTCGTAATATTACGACTTTATTCTCGTAATATTACGACTTTATTCTCGTAATATTACGAATTTATTCTCATAATATTACCACTTTATTCTCGTAATATTACGACTTTATTCTCGTAATATTACGACTTTATTCTCGTAATATTACGACTTTATCCTCATAATATTATGAGATATTATATTATTATTATTATTGTCTTAGTTTGGCCCTAATACTCGTCGTAATGATCTTGTAGTTTTACAGTTTTCCTTCTCCTCGTAACCGTCCATGTTCCAGCTCCGCCGCTAGGGGGCGGTGTCCGCCCACAGCTCGGTGCGTCTACCGCTAATAACAGCGTAGAAGAAGAGCGGGCGGAAGTACAGCGGCTAACAGGCTAACGGCTGCTAGAGATTCAAATTAAAAGATGAGCAGCTTAAAGATCTGATTATTGATCTGATTAATGATCCGATCCGCGGGGGAGCAGACAGGAATAATCGATATTCATCCCGGTAAAAGTACGTTGACTGTTTTAAATGTTTTAATTCATCATTTCTCCTGAAAACAGTGGTTTATTGTATTGATGCTAACGGAGCTAACTGCTACAAATAACGGATCAATACTGCAGATAAAAGATCAAACTTCTGTCCTAAGTTTATGTTTTACTTCTGTTCATTAGTCCTGGTGATATTTAAGGAGTTTATCGGGATTTAAACCCGTTTTTAGGGAAAACATGTGAAAAAACTGCAAAGTTTTTTTGTTTTTTTTGCAGTTTGCAAGTCCTCGTGCACGCGCACACGTGCTCGTGCACGTCGGTACCGGACCGGGACCAGGAACTGGGTCCAGTACCTGGTCTGGTCTGGTCTGGGGGGGGCAGGTGGAGGATGAAACCACCACTAACCTGACCCACGTGGTCTGGTGAACCTGCAGAGAATCGAGCAGGTTCCGTGGCTGAAAAGCTCAGATAAAATTTCAGCAGAACATCTTAAATATGCGAGCCCAAGAGCAGCACTTCTTTTATCCATCTGTTTTACTAGTTTTATGACCCATGGACTCCTACCAGACTCTGTTATCTGTAACTCTGGTCTGTCATAAAGAATAAAGCGGGCCGGCTGCAGCATGGACAGCTACCCACCGACTGCTTTAGCCGGTGTGCTGTCCAAAGTCTTTCCTGGTGTTCTGATGAAGTTAAAATGAATCTCTTCAGAGCAAACTGTACAATGTCGAGAAAAAAGTCAAAAATTTGAGAAAAAAGTCAAAATTCTGAGAAAAAAGTCCAAATTTTGAGAAAAAAGTCAAAATTCTGAGAAAAAAGTCAAAATTTTGAGAAAAATCAGAATTTTGAGAAAAAAGTCAATGTCGAGAAAAAAGTCAAAATTCTGAGAAAAAAGTCAAAATTCTGAGAAAAAAGTCAAAATTCTGAGAAAAAAGTCAAAATTTTGAGAAAAAAGTCAAAATGTCGAGAAAAAAGTCAAAATTTTGAGAAAAAAGTCGAGAAACTGTACATAGACATATACATGTATATGTGTCTATGATACTGTACCACTCTACACTGCCCCCTCGTGGGTTCAGTTAAAAAAGGCAAGCGTCCTCAAACTGCAGGTTGCCTATAATGATAACGATATAATAATTGCCTCCGTATTTTGATGGGAAACCCAGGTGGTTAGTGCGAGTGAGTTATTCTGCTAAACACTGGCTATCTATCTATCTATCTATCTATCTATCTATCTATCTTTCTGTCTGTCTGTCTGTCTGTCTGTCTGTCTATCATTATCCAATTTCGTATTACAGTATGTTAGAGTTCAGTACATGTTATTGATTATTGATTGGTTTCCAGTAGGGCTGCACGATTCTGGACAAAATGAGAATCACGATTTTTTTGCTTAGAATTGAGATCACGATTCTCTCACGATTTTTTTCCAATATAAAATGTATTGCACTTATTACTTTAACTTTGCAACAGCTGAACAAAAATATAATAACAATAAACATCTCTTGTCTTCTTTACACAAACCTTTAAATAATTTAAACAATAATAACAATTTAACAATATTTGTTCCTCCCTGAATTGAACACCCTTTCAGAAAGGGGACTTGTAACAGATCCTGTAGTTCTGAGGCAACAAATTATTCCTCTGGCTGCTTTTTGCTGTAACAGCTGACATTGAACATAAAAACAATAAACATCTCTCTTGTCTTTAAATAATTTTAACAATAACAATTTTAACAATATTTATGTGCAATATGTGTCAGGTGATGAGCAAGGTAGATGTTTCTCCAAATGTAATCCACAATCATTAACAAAATATAACAAACATGACAACATGATAGTTGACCATGACAGGACTACAACAACCTAGAACATAGGCCTAGTCCTTTTTTATGCAGCCATCTTTAAAAAAAAAAAAAAAAAAAAAAAAATTGTCGTCATTTGGAAATGAGATCGCGTTCAAGCATGAATCGAGATCGCGATTTTTTTTTTTTAACGATTAATCGTGCAGCCCTAGTTTCCAGTATGTTAGAGTTCAGTACATGTTATTGATTATTGATTGGACGCTGCAGCTGAACGGACTGTCACAACAATCACTGCAGTTTCATGACGGAGTGAAGACAGATTACAGATTAAACTCATGTTTCACTCCCAGGTTTATATTTGATTTATTTTCTGTTTCAACATTAAAAAAAATCTAAAACTGTTAATTTTCAATCTGATCAACAAAAGAACCAGAAACAACTTTCTTCATTTATTACTGCGCATGTGCAGTATTCTTATATCCCCCATTTGTTAATCCTTGTTTTCAGTTTCCTTGGAAACCAATAGGTTCGTGCACCGGCAGGCCCACACTAATGTGATTATTGATCATTAACATGATTATTGATCAGTTTCCAGGCTCCAGCATGTACGCCGTGCACCGGCAGGCCCACACTAATGTGATTATTGATCATTAATGTGATTATTGATCATTAATGAGATTATTGATCATTAATGTGATTATTGATCAGTTTCCAGGCTCCAGGATGTACGCCGTGCACCGGCAGGCCCACACTAATGTGATTATTGATCGTTAATGTGATTATTGATCATTAATGTGATTATTGATCAGTTTCCAGGCTCCAGCATGTACGCCGTGCACCGGCAGGCCCACACTAATGTGATTATTGATCGTTAATGTGATTATTGATCATTAATGTGATTATTGATCAGTTTCCAGGCTCCAGCATGTACGCCGTGCACCGGCAGGCCCACACTAATGTGATTATTGATCGTTAATGTGATTATTGATCAGTTTCCAGGCTCCAGCATGTATGCCGTGCACCGGCAGGCCCACATTAATGTGATTATTGATCAGTTTCCAGGCTCCAGCATGTACGCCGTGCACCGGCAGGCCCACACTAATGTGATTATTGATCATTAATGTGATTATTGATCATTAATGAGATTATTGATCATTAATGTGATTATTGATCAGTTTCCAGGCTCCAGGATGTACGCCGTGCACCGGCAGGCCCACACTAATGTGATTATTGATCGTTAATGTGATTATTGATCATTAATGTGATTATTGATCAGTTTCCAGGCTCCAGCATGTACGCCGTGCACCGGCAGGCCCACACTAATGTGATTATTGATCGTTAATGTGATTATTGATCATTAATGTGATTATTGATCAGTTTCCAGGCTCCAGCATGTACGCCGTGCACCGGCAGGCCCACACTAATGTGATTATTGATCGTTAATGTGATTATTGATCATTAATGTGATTATTGATCAGTTTCCAGGCTCCAGCATGTATGCCGTGCACCGGCAGGCCCACATTAATGTGATTATTGATCAGTTTCCAGGCTCCAGGATGTACGCCGTGCACCGGCAGGCCCACACTCCCACCACCGTGGAGTTCTCCGTCTACTGCAACTTCATCTCCAGCAAGGAGAAGAACCTGGTGGTGGCCGGAACGTCGCAGCTCTGCGTCTACCGGATCATCCACGATGTGGAGGTGACGATACCGGCTTTAGCTTAGCTGTAGCTAACGATCTGGACTCTGAAACGTCTTAGTTTAGCTGTAGCTAACGATCTGGGGCCTCATTTATAAAGCTTGCGTGCTACAAAACAGGGCTTGAAAGATGCGCACACCACCTTCTACGCAAAGGTTGGGATTTAAAAAGAAAAAAACTAACCGAAAAATGTGCGTATCCCTACGGCAACCCTGACCCTCCCGTAGGAACTTACTTAAGACACGGGGGAACTGGCGACGCAGGCGGTGAGGTGGTGAAATGAAGCCAGATTCATGTCATACTCTTAATGTCATCACATATCCGTGAAACCTTTACGCGTGCGCGTAAACCTAAATTATGGTTTCACGTTAAAACGACGCAGAGCCTGCGCTGTAGGTTACGCGGCGACGCGCACCTACGCCGTAGGCTCTGCGTTGGTGTAACGCGGAACCATAAATCAGCCTTAAAGGTTTCACACGCGCACGTAAAACTCATTATATATATATATATATATATATATATATATATATAAATTTGTGTCCCTTTAGGGGCTCCGTACCTAGTCCACCTTCAAATCACACCACTTCTTTTTTTCTCTGCACCATCTGTCCCCAGTGGCACTCACGGCGTTTAGCGCAGCAACAACGTGCTGCCACTCACTCTCTTTATTTTATACTATTTATATACTATTTATACTGTCACCACCAAATAATGTGGTTTTCCTTCCTCCACCTCATCCACAACATCTAGATCTCAGTCTCTGTGAAATTCAGTGGCACGGTGGCTCGACACGTCTCATTCATCCTGACGCCTAACAGACTGCAGGTGGCGCTGCACATGCTCAGTAGCATTCATATGCAAATACAGTCATGAACTACTTTGCATTGCCAATTTATGGTAGTAAGTGGGCGTGTAGAGGGCGGGATGTGAGGAGAATTCACCTTCAACCTTCCAGCTGGACTGTGATTCATAAAGAGAACATTGAGTGCACACGGTTTTATAAATCCAGATTTTTTTTTTGTGTGCATGCTATTTTCGGCTTTTGGGCGCACGTGCACTTTAGTTTGAATCCTACGCACTCTTTTATAAATGAGGCCCCTGGACTCTGAAACGTCTTAGTTTAGCTGTAGCTAACGATCTGGACTCTGAAACGTCTTAGTTTAGCTGTAGCTAACGATCTGGACTCTGAAACGTCTTAGTTTAGCTGTAGCTAACGATCTGGACTCTGAAACATCTTAGTTTAGCTGTAGCTAACGATCTGGACTCTGAAACGTCTTAGTTTAGCTTTAGCTAACGATCTGGACTCTGAAACATCTTAGTTTAGCTTTAGCTAACGATCTGGACTCTGAAACATCTTAGTTTAGCTTTAGCTAACGATCTGGACTCTGAAACGTCTTAGTTTAGCTGTAGCTAACGATCTGGACTCTGAAACGTCTTAGTTTAGCTGTAGGTAACGATCTGGACTCTCCGGAAATTTTGGGAAAAAAGTTGAATAAAAAGTCGAAATTTTGAGGAAAAAGTCGAAATTTTGAGAAAAAAGTCGAAATTTTGAGAAAAAAGTCGAAATGTCGAAAAAAAGTCCAAACTTTGAGAAAAAAGTCACAATTGTGAGAAAAAAGTGGAAAGTGGAAACGTGGCCTTAGTTTAGCTGTAGCTAACAATCTTGTGTCTCCGTTTCAGAGCTCGTCTAAAGCTGACAAGTCCTCAGGTACGTTACGGTCCAGGTAAGTTAATTATTGATCACCGCGGGGCGTTAGCTCCAACGTAGCTCCTCTGTTTCAGATGCTAAGACCCGGAAGGAGAAGCTGGAGCTGGTGGCGTCTTTCTCCCTGTTTGGGAACGTCATGTCCATGGCTAGTGTCCAGCTGGTGGGGGCTAGCAGAGACGCCCTGCTGCTCAGCTTCATCGACGCTAAGGTGGGTGCTAACGACGCTAAGGTGGGTGCTAACGATGCTGAGGTGGGTGCTAACGATGCTAAGGTGGGTGCTAACGATGCTAAGGTGGGTGCTAACGATGCTGAGGTGGGTGCTAACCATGCTAAGGTGGGTGCTAACCATGCTAAGGTGGGTGCTAACGATGCTGAGGTGGGTGCTAACGATGCTAAGGTGGGTGCTAACCATGCTAAGGTGGGTGCTAACGACGCTAAGGTGGGTGCTAACGACGCTAAGGTGGGTGCTAACCATGCTAAGGTGGGTGCTAACCATGCTAAGGTGGGTGCTAACCATGCTAAGGTGGGTGCTAACCATGCTAAGGTGGGTGCTAACCATGCTAAGGTGGGTGCTAACGAGGCTAAGGTGGGTGCTAACGATGCTAAGGTGGGTGCTAACGATGCTAAGGTGGGTGCTAACGATGCTAAGGTGGGTGCTAACCATGCTGAGGTGGGTGCTAACCATGCTGAGGTGGGTGCTAACGATGCTGAGGTGGGTGCTAACGATGCTAAGGTGGGTGCTAACGATGCTAAGGTGGGTGCTAACCACCGTGCTAACCAGGCCTTCAACCGGCTCAAGCAAACACTTTTTACAAGCAACATATTTTGTATTTTAGGAGTTCTAATATGATTAAAAATATGAAAATGTTCATGTTTAAGCATTATTTTATTAAAATAAAAATATAAATACAATTAAAGCTGCAAGCAGCGATGAACGGGCCCTCGCGCGTGCAATTTCCACCAATAAAAGTCCAGGACTCTAAACTGAGTCTGATGACACCACCCATGACTCTATGTCAAACCTTTCAAAAGTTATGGCAGAAAGTAGGAACTATCAAATATGAACCAATCAGATGAAGGGGGGCGCGCTTTTTGGCGTCTAGCGTCGCCACGGTAACACTTTTGAAAGAGAAAAGTAATGCGCGTCGTCGCAGGATGGAGACGCACATTTTGATGTATAACACACCTGGGTGCACGTTACGGTTCGGGACGTATTAACGGCTGAAGAAATGGCATAAATTGCGCCAAAATTACGCGATTAATTCAGAATGTTCAAAATGTCCGACTTCCTGTTGGGTTTGGGCCATGTCGCCAAGAGACTTTTCTTTAAGTTGTGTACTGATACAGGTGTGTACCGATTTTCGTGCATGTACGTCAAACCGTATTGTGGGGCTTGAGGCACAAAGTTTTCTAGGGGGCGATGTTGAGCCGTTAGGCCACGCCCATTAATGCAAACCATTAAATATCACATTTATCACCAGGCCTGGCTTGGTGCAAAATTTGGTGACTTTTGGGGCACGTTTAGGGGAAAAAAGGACCTAAGGAAGAAGAAAAAAAAAAAAAAACAAGGAAAATTCCTACAGATACAATAGGGCCCTAGCACTGATACAAATACAGATACAAATTCTGACCGTGGGGAATTTTTTTGACGGTTTATCGTGAACGGTAAAATATCACCCATTCCTAGTTCCAAGGTGTGGGCCCTGCAGGGGGAGGAAGCTGGATTTTCACGTCAGCCACGGTGTCACAATGTTTCATCAGGCCCTAATTACAAAAACTGACCCGTTTCTCCCCAGCTGTCGGTGGTGGAGTACGACCCCTGGTTCTGGTTCTGGTTCTGGTTCTAACTGACCCGTTTCTCCCCAGCTGTCGGTGGTGGAGTACGACCCCTGGTTCTGGTTCTGGTTCTGGTTCTAACTGACCCGTTTCTCCCCAGCTGTCGGTGGTGGAGTACGACCCCTGGTTCTGGTTCTGGTTCTGGTTCTAACTGACCCGTTTCTCCCCAGCTGTCGGTGGTGGAGTACGACCCCGGGACCCACGACCTGAAGACGCTGTCGCTGCACTACTTTGAGGAGCCGGAGCTGCGGGTGGGTAGAGAACTGGAACCGGTTTAGACTAGTGATGCACCGATTGTTCGTAACCGAAATTGTTCGGCCGAAAATGGCAAAAAAAACACTTTCATGTTCGGTGGAATAAGTGGGAAATAAACCGAACAATTAATAACGTTGTAAAATAAGGAAATAGCCTGACCGCTCCGTAACGGTTGCACCACAAACATAAATCGTTGGCCAACCAAAAACTAACCACATAAGAATTTGACCAACATTCACCAGGAGGTGGAACCAAAACAACAGAATGCTGGAAATTAAAACATGTTCAGTTTTTTATGTTCAATAAATATTTTCTACCTTGTAATTTTGTAAAAGATTTATTTCTTTGAAAAGCCTAAATCTAATTTATTTGATTTATGCAATGGTGAAAAAAGTCGAAATGTTAAGAAAAAATGTTGAAATGTCGAGAAAAAGTTGAAATGTCCAGCAAATTTTTTGAAAAAAGTAAAAATGTCGAGAAAAAAGTCAAAATTTTGTGAAAATAAAAGTCGAAATTTCGAGAAAAAAGTAAAAATGTCGAGAAAAAAGTCGAAATGTCGAGAAAAAGTCTAAATTTTGTGAGAAAAGTCGATATGTTGTGAAAAAAGTCAAAAAGTAACCACATAAGAATTTTACCAACATTCACCAGGAGGTGGAACCAAAACAACATAAAGCTGGAAATTAAAACATGTTCAGTTTTTTATGTTCAATTAATATTTTCTACCTGGTAATTTTGTAAAAGATTTTTTTCTTTTGAAAAGCCTAAATCAAATGTATTTGATTTATGCAATGGTGAAAAAATTGGCAAAATAAATGAAAAACTGCTGAAGAACCATGTTCGGTATTCGGCCAAGTGTTTATTATTATTTTTGGTTTCGGTTTCGGCCACAAATTTTCATTTCGGTGCATCACAAGTTTAGACCCGGACCGGGTCCTGGTCCAGGTCCTGGTCCCCGTCCGTCCCTCTGATCCCGTCCCTCTGATCTCGTCCCTCTGATCTCGTCCCTCTGATCCCGTCCCTCTGACCCTGTCCCTCTGATCCCTGTCCCTCTGATCTCGTCCCTCTGATCCCGTCCCTCTGATCTCGTCCCTCTGATCCCGTCCCTCTGACCCCGTCCCTCTGATCCCGTCCCTCTGACCCCGTCCCTCTGATCCCGTCCCTCTGATCCCGTCCCTCTGATCCCGTCCCTCTGATCCCGTCCCTCTGATCCCGTCCCTCTGATCCCGTCCCTCTGATCCCGTCCCTCTGATCCCGTCCCTCTGATCCCGTCCCTCTGATCCCGTCCCTCTGATCCCGTCCCTCTGATCCCTCTCGTCTCCAGGACGGCTTCGTCCAGAACGTCCACATCCCCATCGTCCGGGTGGACCCGGAGAACCGCTGCGCCGTCATGCTGGTGTACGGAACCAACCTGGTGGTGCTGCCCTTCAGGAAGGACACGCTGACCGACGAGACGGAGGCCGGGGTCGGGGAGGGGTGAGTCCTGGTCCTGGGGGGGTAAGACCTGGTCCTGGGGGGGTAAGACCTGGTCCTGGGGGGTGAGTCCTGGTCCTGGGGGGTAAGACCTGGTCCTGGGGGGGTAAGACCTGGTCCTGGGGGGGTAAGACCTGGTCCTGGGGGGTCCAGGGGGGTCCAGGGGTTACAAAAGAGAAAAAAGAGAAGAGAAGAGAAGAGGGGCCAGCACAAGAAACTACAGGAGCGACTCTAACACACTAGAGTTTACACTACCTAGAGATTTACCAACACCAGCTAGAGGTTTACTAAACACTAACTATAGGCTTTACTAAACAGAAAGGTTTTAAGTTTAGTTTTAAAGGTGGAGGTGGTGTCAGCCTCCTTAACCCAGATTGGAAGTTGGTTCCAAAGTAATGGTGCCTGATAGCAGAACGCCCGCCCTCCAAATCTACATTTAGATACTCTAGGAACTACGAGTAAACCTGCACCCTGAGAGCGGAGAGCTCTGACAGGAACATAAGGCACTATCAGGTCTTGGAGAGACCAGGAGCTGAGCCGCATGAACCAGAGCTCGTGGACGATTCTGACCAAACTAGTCGCCATCTGAGAAAGAAAAGAAGTTGATAGTTGATATGAATGTTTCTGTCAGAGGAGCTACGCTAACACCGCTATTCCTCTTCTCCTCCTCCTCCTCCTCTTCCTCTTCCTCCTCCTGCAGGCCCAAGTCCAGCTTCCTGCCCAGCTACATCATCGACGTGCGAGAGCTGGACGAGAAGCTGCTGAACATCGTCGACATGAAGTTCCTGCACGGCTACTACGAGCCCACGCTGCTCATCCTGTTTGAGCCCAACCAGACCTGGCCCGGGTGAGTTAGGGCCCAACCAGACCTGGCCCGGGTGAGTTAGGGCCCAACCAGACCTGGCCCGGGTGAGTTAGGGCCCAACCAGACCTGGCCCGGGTGAGTTAGGGCCCAACCAGACCTGGCCCGGGTGAGTTAGGGCCCAACCAGACCTGGCCTGGGTGAGTTAGGGCCCACCCAGACCTGGCCCGGGTGAGTTAGGGCCCAGCCAGACCTGGCCCGGGTGAGTTAAGGCCCAGTTAGGGCCCAAGCAGACCTGGCCCGGGTGAGTTAAGGCCCAGTTAGGGCCCAAGCAGACCTGGCCCGGGTGAGTTAAGGCCCAACCAGACCTGGCCCGGGTGAGTTAGGGCCCAACCAGACCTGGCCCGGGTGAGTTAGGGCCCAGTTAGGGCCCAACCAGACCTGGCCCGGGTGAGTTGGGGCCCAGTTAGGGCCCAACCAGACCTGGCTCGGGTGAGTTAGGGCCCAACCAGACCTGGCCCGGGTGAGTTAGGGCCCAACCAGACCTGGCCCGGGTGAGTTAGGGCCCAACCAGACCTGGCCTGGGTGAGTTAGGGCCCACCCAGACCTGGCCCGGGTGAGTTAGGGCCCAGTTAGGGCCCAACCAGACCTGGCCTGGGTAAGTTAGGGCCCAACCAGACCTGGCCTGGGTGAGTTAGGGCCCACCCAGACCTGGCCCGGGTGAGTTAGGGCCCAGTTAGGGCCCAACCAGACCTGGCTCGGGTGAGTTAGGGCCCAACCAGACCTGGCCCGGGTGAGTTAGTTCGCAGGCAGGTGGAAGCATTTGGATACTCTAGGAACTACGAATAAACCTGCACTATGGGATCGGAGAGCTCTGCCAGGAACATAAGGCTCTATCAGGTCTTGTAAATACTGTGGAGCTGAGCCGTATAAACCAGACCTGGCCCGGGTGAGTTAGTTCCTGTTAGGGCCCAACCAGACCTGGCCCGGGTGAGTTAGTTCCTGTTAGGGCCCAACCAGACCTGGCCCGGGTGAGTTAGTTCCTGTTAGGGCCCAACCAGACCTGGCCCGGGTGAGTTAGGGCCCAAGCAGACCTGGCCCGGGTGAGTTAGGGCCCAACCAGACCTGGCCCGGGTGAGTTAGGGCCCAACCAGACCTGGCCCGGGTGAGTTAGGGCCCAAGCAGACCTGGCCCGGGTGAGTTAAGGCCCAACCAGACCTGGCCCGGGTGAGTTAGGGCCCAACCAGACCTGGCCCGGGTGAGTTAGGGCCCAGTTAGGGCCCAACCAGACCTGGCCCGGGTGAGTTAGGGCCCAACCAGACCTGGCCCGGGTGAGTTAGGGCCCAACCAGACCTGGCCCGGGTAAGTTAGGGCCCAACCAGACCTGGCCCGGGTGAGTTAGGGCCCAAGCAGAACTGGCCCGGGTGAGTTAGGGCCCAGTTAGGGCCCAACCAGACCTGGCCCGGGTGAGTTAGGGCCCAACCAGACCTGGCCCGGGTAAGTTAGGGCCCAACCAGACCTGGCCCGGGTGAGTTATTTCCTGTTAGGGCCCAACCAGACCTGGCCCGGGTGAGTTAGGGCCCAGTTAGGGCCCAAGCAGACCTGGCCCGGGTGAGTTAGGGCCCAAGCAGACCTGGCCCGGGTGAGTTAGGGCCCAGTTAGGGCCCAACCAGACCTGGCTCGGGTGAGTTAGGGCCCAACCAGACCTGGCCCGGGTGAGTTATTTCCTGTTAGGGCCCAACCAGACCTGGCCCGGGTGAGTTAGGGCCCAGTTAGGGCCCAACCAGACCTGGCCCGGGTGAGTTAGGGCCCAAGCAGACCTGGCCCGGGTGAGTTATTTCCTGTTAGGGCCCAACCAGACCTGGCCCGGGTGAGTTAGGGCCCAACCAGACCTGGCCCGGGTGAGTTAGGGCCCAGTTAGGGCCCAACCAGACCTGGCCCGGGTGAGTTAGGGCCCAAGCAGACCTGGCCCGGGTGAGTTAGGGCCCAAGCAGACCTGGCCCGGGTGAGTTAGGGCCCAACCAGACCTGGCCCGGGTGAGTTAGGGCCCAGTTAGGGCCCAACCAGACCTGGCTCGGGTGAGTTAGGGCCCAACCAGACCTGGCCCGGGTGAGTTAAGGCCCAACCAGACCTGGCCCGGGTGAGTTAGGGCCCAGTTAGGGCCCAACCAGACCTGGCCCGGGTGAGTTAGGGCCCAACCAGACCTGGCCCGGGTGAGTTAGGGCCCAACCCGACCTGGCCCGGGTGAGTTAGGGCCCAACCCGACCTGGCCCGGGTGAGTTAGGGCCCAACCAGACCTGGCCCGGGTGAGTTAGGGCCCAACCCGACCTGGCCCGGGTGAGTTAGGGCCCAACCAGACCTGGCCCGGGTGAGTTAGGGCCCAACCCGACCTGGCCCGGGTGAGTTAGGGCCCAACCAGACCTGGCCCGGGTGAGTTAGGGCCCAACCCGACCTGGCCCGGGTGAGTTAGGGCCCAACCAGACCTGCCCCGGGTGAGTTAGGGCCCAGTTAGGGCCCAACCCGACCTGGCCCGGGTGAGTTAGGGCCCAAGCAGACCTGGCCCGGGTGAGTTAGGGCCCAAGCAGACCTGGCCCGGGTGAGTTAGGGCCCAGCCAGACCTGGCCCGGGTGAGTTAGGGCCCAACCAGACCTGGCCCGGGTGAGTTAAGGCCCAGTTAGGGCCCAAGCAGACCTGGCCCGGGTGAGTTAAGGCCCAACCAGACCTGGCCCGGGTGAGTTAGGGCCCAACCAGACCTGGCCCGGGTGAGTTAGGGCCCAGTTAGGGCCCAACCAGACCTGGCCCGGGTGAGTTGGGGCCCAGTTAGGGCCCAACCAGACCTGGCTCGGGTGAGTTAGGGCCCAACCAGACCTGGCCCGGGTGAGTTAGGGCCCAACCAGACCTGGCCCGGGTGAGTTAGGGCCCAGTTAGGGCCCAACCAGACCTGGCCCGGGTGAGTTAGGGCCCAACCAGACCTGGCCCGGGTGAGTTAGGGCCCAACCCGACCTGGCCCGGGTGAGTTAGGGCCCAACCCGACCTGGCCCGGGTGAGTTAGGGCCCAACCCGACCTGGCCCGGGTGAGTTAGGGCCCAACCAGACCTGGCCCGGGTGAGTTAGGGCCCAATCAGACCTGGTTGGGTCCTGGTCTGAAGGACGGTTCCTGGTAAAAACAGTTCTCCTTCCCTAGGAGAGTAGCAGTGCGCTAGGACACCTGCAGCATCGTTGCATCTCCCTCCCTAGTTCAGTTCCTGTTAGGGCTGGTTCCTGGTACTAGTTCCTGGTACTGGTACCTCCTGGTACCAGGAGCTAGTACTAGTACCTAGGTACTAGTACTAGCTCCTGGTACTCTGGTACTAGTACTAGTACCTAGGTATTGGTACTAGTTCCTGATACTTCTTCTGCCCTACAGACGTGTAGCGGTGCGCCAGGACACCTGCAGCATCGTTGCATCTCCCTCCTTAGTTCAGTTCCTGTTAGGGTTGGTTCCTGGTACTATGGTACTAGTTCCTGGTACTAGTTCTTCTTCTCCCCTACAGGCGTGTAGCGGTGCGCCAGGACACCTGCAGCATCGTTGCCATCTCCCTCAACATCATGCAGAAGGTTCATCCAGTCATCTGGTCCCTCAGCAACCTGCCCTTCGACTGCACCGGAGTCATGGCTGTTCCCAAGCCCATAGGTGAGACCTGGGGTGGGCCCTAAACCGGGGGGGTGGTTATCAGTAAGTGTGTGTAAGCGGTAAGTCTGTGAAAACTTCGTACAGAGCTGCTCCTTAGCCATTGCCCTTGATGTTATCAGGCGGCTCGGTACAGTTCTGAAAACAGGTCCACAGATGTTCCTGAGAGGGGAGGGCTAGTGGGGGCAGAGCCCCTTGTTTACATTCCACCAGGGAGATTGTGACCAGAGCGATCGGCCAAACCGCTCTGTCAAGGCCAGATTATAGAATCAACAATTGTATTGAAAGAAAGGAAACCGGCAGACTCCAGTAATTTTCCGTCTGCCTTCAGTCTCTGGTTCATCAATGGCGACTCCAAACAGATGAATTTGTGATCAATTCCCGCCAAGCCGAGCTTCCAACTTCTCCAAGGTCTTCTCCATCTTACCAATGAGCTCAAAGACGCCGCCAGCCTGAGATTCTGTTCAAGAATCACATCCAGCTTACGGCTTTGCTCCCCCAACGTTAAAGTCTGAGTGTTGATCACCTTGCTTGATCCTTCAGCCACGTCCGGCAGCTCTGAAAGACCCAGAACAGCTGTCGACGACTTACGCGTTTGTCGATAGGCCAGGAAAATCCCCACTCCAATTAGGAGAAATCCTGTTATCATGAATCCAATTATGAAGCGTCTTCAACATCCTCGACAGACAGAATCACCAAACACAACGGTCTCCAATGTTTCCAGGAATCCATTGTGTATCCAGATAAAAAAATTCCCATCGGGGCAGGAGGGCTCCCTTACCCCCCTGACTTCTGATTGTGCTGAGAGACCAGTTAATCAATTCCATTATTGTAGAGTTTGGGAGGAGTGAAAAGAAGAGACTCTGAAGAAGAGACAAACAAAAGCAGTAGCAGGGCAGATAGATAAGGGAGAGGAGCAGAAAAAGCGTCCGTCTTTGCTGAGAGCCGGAAGAATTCTGATTCTGATTTATCTACGAGACGTCCCTCATTCAGAGCCTTAATGGCGTTATTGGGAATGCATGAGTTATTAATGATGTTCCGGTTAGCCTTTGGTCCATGGTACCGTCTACTTGAGGGAAGTATTTAAACATTTAAACTCTGCAGAGGCTGAGTAGATAATTTACTATCCTAGCAGCTTTTTTCCCAATCACTTCCTTTATAAATACCACGTAAGTTTCCCTGTGTCTTCCCTATTATTTTTGAGGCTAGATTCATTATTGTTTGTAGGTGCTAACCTCATTATCTCTGTTCCAGGAGGGGTGGTGGTGTTTGCGGTGAACTCCCTGCTGTACCTGAACCAGAGTGTTCCTCCCTACGGAGTCTCCCTGAACTCCCAGACCAACGGGACCACGGCCTTCCCTCTACGTAAGAACCAGAACCCTGACCTTTAACCTTTAACCTCTAACCCAGACCAATGGAACCACGGCCTTCCCTCTACGTAAGCTCTGCCCCATCTGTCTCTAACCCCGCCCATCTACCTGGACCTTCTACCTGAACCCTGACCTGTCTCTAACCCTAACCCTGGATTAAGGTTCTGTGTTACGCTGTTGCCGTGACGCCGTTGCCGTGACGCCGTCGTGAACCTCCGGACTTCTCCGTCTCTCCATTTCTCCGCGGTGCTAAACCCCCCAGAGCGCTAGCTGATACTTTGTTTAGCTTCCAGCCTTTCCAGTCACAGTGAATCAAAAAGATAAGGACAACTGTTGTGCAAAAAAACCAACAAAATCACACACACACGAAGAAAAGAGGCTGAAAGTTCACGACTGTTTCACGAACCGGAAATGCGTCGCTACCAAGCAAACAAATCACAGCTCTCGGTCTGCGTTGGGTCTGCGTCGCCTCTTCGCGTAGTTACAATTTGTGGGAGGTGCTAGCACCCTACGGCGTGGCCCTCACCATAGGGTGCGTGTCGCCACGTGCACCCTGCGGCTAGGGCTTGTCAGGTCTAAATCAACATTACATAAGTTCGTAACGAGGAAAGACAACAGAGACTGCCTTGGAATGATTTTTTTTCTCCAACCCTCCTAGTGAGCGATCACTATGGCCAAGACACGTACAAGCTTAAAACACATAATTCACACTACAATTCAGTGTCATCATAAACATCCTTGTCATCAGTTAGAGTTCGTTGGAGTTGTCGGTAATTGACTTCAGAAGAGGTCAGCCAGGACGTAATTCAGCTATAGCTTTGGTAACATTACCTTCATCACCAGTTTCATCAGGGATGAACGTACAGCAGTGTTCCTAAATTACAACAACTATGTAAGTAAAGAGTTTGAGGAACAATTCCTAACATGTCAGCATGACTCGTTAGTGGAAGAGTTTCTTCCTTCTCTCGGACTCCTCTCCAGTCTGTTGTAGCCAGTCAGTTTGGGCTAGTCATCTTCAGGCCCGTGGCTGGTGAGTAGGCGTCAGGCGAGTTCTTCAGCGGACAAAGGTTTTTATACCGTCCGACTTCCGGCCTACTCAGGGTCTGGAAAGTTTCCACTAGCTTTCACTGCGACTGTTGAACCCACGTAGATCGTTCAGCTACCTTTACTGCTGTCGGTGCCGTGATCTGGACAACAAAGGGGCTGTCCCAACGGGGTGATGACCTTTCACCACTCGAATCAGGATCTGGTCACCCGGTTTTAGCAGTTCCTGCGTAGGAGAGAGAGGAGAAAGCGGCAGCTTACAAGAACTTTGAACATCTGTTCAGCAAACAGTTCACTCATCCACATCGAGAGTGGATCTGCCTCTTCGGCTTTCTCTTGCCATGGTTCCCCTTCCCATAAAGGGAGCTGGAATGCACTACCCCAAAAGGGTGTGAACATTTTTTTTAAAGTAGGTATTTGAATACTTAATACTTTGTGTACTATACCCTGCCTCCCTCCTGTTTGAGACATGAGACTTTCCATGGCTCAATTTAGCCACCAGGGGGGACAGGTTTTCTGGGAGTACTGGTTTGTTTCTCATGCCAACTAGAAGTTGAGTTGGATGACAACAGGGATAGGGGTGTCGTTGTCATCATCCTCTTCTTCCGGACCTTTCCCAGTTATTTGCATCGTTTTAACAAAAACGTCAACAGAGAGGCCCATAGGAAATTCCAACACTCAACCCACGGACATCTTGTCCCCAAAATGAGAGGACACCTCACTCTCAGGATTCACCAGCCTCATCTATGCAGCGTCTCGTGAACGCGCAGCCAGACAGGCAACATGGAGCTTACAGTCCAGATCCCCCTGGACTGCTCCCAGTCCAGGGGGATCTGGACCCTGACCCTAACCCAGGATTCTAACCCCCAACCCTCTAACTACAGGAGTTCAGGAGGAGGTCCGGATCTCCCTGGACTGCTCCCAGTCCAGGGGGATCCGGACCCTGACCCTAACCCAGGATTCTAACCCCCAACCCCGGGTGTTTTTACTACAGGAGTCCAGGAGGAGGTCCGGATCTCCCTGGACTGCTCCCAGTCCGACTTCATCGCCTACGACAAGATGGTGATCAGCCTGAAGGGAGGAGAGATGTGAGTCCGGGGTCTGAGGGGGTTCAGGGGTCTGAGGGGGTGTGAGGGGGTTCAGGGTCTGAGGGGGTTCAGGGGTCTGAGGGGGTTCAGGGGTCTGAGGGGGTTCAGGGGTCTGAGGGGGTTCAGGGGTCTGAGGGGGTTCAGGGGTCTGAGGGGGTTCAGGGGTCTGAGGGGGTTCAGGGTCTGAGGGGGTTCAGGGTCTGAGGGGGTTCAGGGGTAGGGTTAGGGGGGTTCAATTGTTGATTCTATGATCTGACCTTGACAGAGCAGCCTGGCAGGTTAGTCCAGTCACAATCTCCCTGGTGGAGTTAGTCCAGTCACAATCTCCCTGGTGGAATAAAAACAAGATGCTCTGCCCCCACTAGCCCTCCCCTTCCCAGGACACCTGTGGACCTGGATCAGAACTGTACCGGGTCTGTGGACCTGGATCAGAACTGTACCGGGTCTGTGGACCTGGATCAGAACTGTACCGGGTCTGTGGACCTGGATCAGAACTGTACCGGGTCTGTGGACCTGGATCAGAACTGTACCGGGTCTGTGGACCTGGATCAGAACTGTACCGGGTCTGTGGACCTGGATCAGAACTGTACCGGGTCTGTGGACCTGGATCAGAACAGACTGATACTCCGACTGTGATGTTCCCACACTGATATTCCGACTGTTCTTCTTCCAGCTACGTTCTGACTCTCATCACCGACGGCATGAGGAGCGTCAGGGCCTTCCACTTCGACAAGGCTGCTGCCAGCGTGCTGACAACCTGCGTAAGTCTAGACACCCCCTTAATCCTGAACCTGAACCAGGTTCATCTATAAAACTACAGCAGCACCACCTGCGTAAGTTTAGACACCCCCTTAATCCTGAACCTGAACCAGGTTCATCTATAAAACTACAGCAGCACCACCTGTGTGAGTTTAAACACCCTTAATCCTGGTTCAGGTTTATCTATAAAACTACAGCAGCACCACCTGCGTAAGTTTAGACACCCTTAATCCTGAACCTGAACCAGGTTCATCTATAAAACTACAGCAGATCACCACCTGCGTGAGTTTAAACACCCTTAATCCTGGTTCAGGTGCTGGTTCAGGTTCATCTATAAAACTACAGCAGCTCCACCTGCGTAAGTCTAGACACCCCCTTAATCCTGAACCTGAACCAGGTTCATCTATAAAACTACAGCAGATCACCACCTGTGTGAGTTTAAACACCCCGTTAGTTCTGACTGACCCAGGTGTGTGACAGGCCGTGGTTTACGCTCATTATATCACAGCTGAGCGGCGTCTCCAGCCCGGCGCCAAGTGATGCTTTTATAAAACGGTTACCAATAATGTAAATACGAAAGAGGAACTCACAATCTATTTGATGTAGTTTTTAATTAATCAGAAATGCATATCCAGTAAAAATATCCCCACTGACTTCCGGTTATGGCGCGCTGCTGAGCGGACATGTGGCAGAGAGCTCCCATGTAAAATCCGTATAATAAAAATCAGAAAGCCTCCAGGACGTACTCCAGACGCAAGAAACAGCTAAAATGCCCGGGCGACCGCAAACTAAAACTTCGAACCCCACTAAATCATCAGGTGGCTCCGGTAGCCCATCGAAGCTAACTAGCTCCGCTGCTAGCAACGAGAACACAAGTAGCTCCGGTCAAATTCTGGACGCTATTCACACAATGAAAGAAGACTTCGTGTCCAGGTTTGATGGGCTATTGGGCGCTATTCAGGGAGTGCAAGGGGAGTTAAAGGCATTGACTGGCCGAATGACTGAAGCAGAAGACAGAATTAGCACGAACGAGGACGACTTAGCATCTCTGAAAACACAGTCAACTAACATGAAAGCAGCTATGAAAGAACTAGCGCTGAAGGTGGATGACTTAGAGAATCGAGCACGCTGCTCGAATATGCGTCTGGTGGGTCTTCCCGAGTCAACAGAAGGACCCGATATGCGTGCTTATTTGGAAAAGTGGATTCCTGAAGTGCTTGGTGAAGACAACTTTCCAGGACCATTGTTGATAGAGCGGGCGCACCGAGTCGGCAGGATTATCAACAGAGCCGGGAATCAACAAACCCCAGCGCGACCCAGAGTGGTGGTCATGAAATTCCTGAACTTCGCTGATAAGGTACGAGTGATGATAGCAGCGAGGAGCAAAGGAAGGATCCTTGCCGGCGATAAAAGCGTCATGTTTTTCCCCGACATGTCTGTGGAGCTGCTTAAGCGCAGAAAGGTGTTTGATGCTGCAAAGAGAGAGCTGGCTTCTCTCCCTATCCGTGACCTGCGCTACGGAATAATTAATCCAGCCACCCTCCTGGTGACCATCAGGGGAAAACGACACACTTTTGACACAGCACCTGATGCGGAGGCTTTTGTGAGAAAATTGAAGTCTGACGGATACGAGGACACGCCGGGCGCTGATTGATTTGTTTAACGCGGTCACAATACAGGAAACTGCTTTTTTTTCTTCTTTTTCTGGACTGTTTTAACAATGCGGCTGCATTGCGAGCAGCCTGAGCTTTTCCTGGACTGTTAAGACTGTTAAGTCGAGTCTATTGTTTTTGCTGTAAAGTGGCTATATCTGATTTGCAATATATATTAAGATTATTTTTTAACATTTTGCATGGGGCTCTGTTGCGATTGCTGAGCATGTTGTTCCTCATCACGCCGTCGTGGGTGGACCAGCCCAGCTCCATAGTCAGGCCCGGTTCAGGGGTCTATTGGAAGTGTGACTTTTGGGAGGGGGGTGTGTATTTCGTTTGGGGAAATACACCCTGTTGTGTTCACGTTTTAAGGCACGTATTCTCTTTTTTCTTAGTTAAGTTTTCTTTTCTTTATGTTATATACTCATGTCCATCCCATACATACATTATAGTTACATGTCATGTCATCTGAACTTCAGTTTACTTCTTGGAATGTGAGAGGCTTAAATAAACTCGTCAAGCTTAAACAAGTATTCAGTAGGATTAGACAACTAAAAGCTAAGATAGTCTTTCTGCAGGAGACTCATTTATCACCTGAGGATGTGGTGAAATTGAGGAGGAGATGGTCAGGTCGAGTGTTTTCAGCTTCATTCAGTTCACACTCACGTGGGGTGGCCACTCTGATACATACTTCGTTACCTTTTCATCTTATTAAGGTTGATGAAGACAGATTTGGGAGATACCTTATTATCCAGTGTGAAATTCTCTCAGTTAGGTTAAACCTTGTCAACTTATATGGACCCAATGATGACAATCCTTCTTTTTTCAGAAACCTATTTTTGTCTTTAGCTGATTTGCCGGGTAGTTTCATCATAGGCGGTGATTTTAATTGCACTCTCCAGCCAAAGCTTGATAGATCCACAGGAATAGATAACACCCATGCCCAGACGAGAAAGGAATTATTACAGTATATTAAATAATTTAATTTAACTGACATATGGAGAAAAATCTATCCTAATCAGTCGACCTTTTCATGTTATTCTGCCACCTGCCAAACATTCTCCAGAATCGACTACTTTTTGATTTCTGCCTCTTTGGCGCCCACAATCTCGAGGAGCTGGTATGACAGTATTATAATTTCAGACCATGCATCGTTTTCATTTTGTCTAAATATGCCTTAGACGCTGAATTTCTCCACGGGGTGGCGCCTTCAATCATTTTGGCTGAGGGAACCAGAATTTGTGGAGTTTATTAGGGCACAAATTGATGATTACTTTAAAAATAACACATCCCAAACATCAGCTGCTGTACGGTGGGAAGCATTCAAAGCCTTCCTGAGAGGACAGATGATAAGTTTTACAAGCTTTAAACATAAATCTTGGAGGTTGGAGATGGAACAGCTAGAGAAAAAGATTAAAGAAACTGAATCAAAACACTTCTTAAACCCTTCCCAACAGTCATTTAAAGATCTTAATGAACTTAGAGCTAAATACAATTTGCTATCTCTCAACAAAGCAACTAAAAGTCTGCTGAAATTGAAACAATCCTATTATGAGCAGGGGGAGAAGGCCAGTAAACTCTTAGCTTGGCGTGTTAAACAATTTGAAACTGAAAGAACAATAAATACGATTCGGTTGGATGATGGCTCGGAGACTAGTGACCTTAAAGAAATTAACAACGCTTTTAAAGGTTTCTATGAGACCTTATACAAAACGGATCTCTCAACCCCAGCTTTACAAAAACAAAACGAATTTTTAGATTCATTGAACATCAGACCCCTTGAGAACAACTTCTTGGCTGATCTAAACCTTGGCATAACCATTGAGGAACTGTCTGCAGCCACTAGGAATATGAAAGGGGGAAAGACTCCAGGACCCGATGGGATCCCCATCGAAATGTATAAATTATTTCCAGAAACATTACTGCCACCTCTACTTGAAATGTATAAGGAGTCCTTAGGCAACGGGTCTCTCCCCCCCTCTCTAAATATGGCAGTGATTACACTTCTGTTAAAACCGGGTAAAACGTCTACACTTTGTACATCATATAGACCAATATCACTTCTTAATAACGACCTCAAAATTCTTTGCAAAATATTAGCTAGACGGTTAGATACACTTCTTCCTCAAATGGTGCACCAGGATCAAAATGGCTTTGTTCAGGGACGACAGGGATTTCATAATATATGACGAGTGCTTAACATTGTGTTTGAAAAGTCAGGCTGTGCGGACGCTGCTATCTTGTCATTGGATGCCGAGAAGGCCTTTGACAGAGTGGAGTGGCACTTCCTGTTCGAGGTACTACAAAGATTTGGTATAAAAGGGGAATTTCTCAGTTGGATTAGACTACTTTACGTTAACCCTCAAGCTGTAGTTTTAACAAATGGACTGTCTTCAGCACCTTTTAAGTTGTACAGGGGCACAAGACAAGGTTGTCCCTTGTCTCCTCTGTTATTTACCTTGGCTATTGAGCCACTTGCCATGGCAATTCGAAATCATACTGCTTTTACCGGCATAAGGATAGGAGACATGGAACATCGTATAGCCCTATATGCTGATGACGTAATCTTGTTTTGCTCTAATTTGAAACAGACACTACCAACTTTACTAGACATATCTAACTACTTTGGCACTTTGGATACAAAATAAATTACTCAAAATCTGTAATATTATTCATGGATGAAAAGGATCGACTAAACCCTCCAATTCGTACTCCTTTCACGGTTTCACACAAATGTTTCACATACCTGGGTGTTAATGTTGCTCCCACCACCGACAAAATTGTTCCTAATAACTACAATACTTTAACAGATAAGATCACCCAACTTATAAATGGATGGAATAATTTGCCCATTTCAATGATCGGGCGAATAAATGTATTGAAGATGTCAATTTTACCTAAATTTATGTATCTGTTCCAATCTATCCCACTCGCTCCTCCATCCTCACTCTTTAATTCACTTAGAAAGCTTTTTTCTAACTTTGTTTGGAACAATAAGCGCCCCAGGCTTAAGCTCTCGCTACTGTACTTGCCATATGAGAGAGGTGGTTTACAATTACCAAATCTTGAGTGGTACTACTGGGCTGCTCAAATCAGGGCAGGAATGTTTTATTTTGAGAGAAACCACCCCCCGGCCTGGGTTTCAATAGAAGCACATTCAATTAACATTCCTTTAAACTTATATGTATATTCTGCCAAAAAAAAAGAACTACTCAAACATACTAAAAATCCTTTCCTCAGAAATACAGTACTAATCTGGCATAATGCTCTTGCATATCTGGGAGAAACAACTAAACTGTCTCAATTTTCTCCAATTTTTGGTAATCACGAATTCCAGCCTGGTAGAGCAGATCTAGGTTTTAAAATCTGGGCTTCCCAGGGTATAGCCAAGATAGCTGACCTCTAAAATGAAAACGCGATTCTCATGTCATTTGAGGAGCTCAAATCGAAATATGGGATTCCTGCAAAACATTTTTTTAAATATCTTCAACTTAGAAGCTTTATCCTTTCCAAACAGAGTAATAATTTGAATCTTCCTCCCCTATCCACACTAGAGGACTACTCTTTGAGGTTTTTACATTCTAGAGGGCAGGTTTCCTTATTTTATAAGCTTTTTGTAAAGCAAGTCTAAAGAGTCATCACAACGCTTGTTTAAAGCATGGAGAATAGACTTGCAGGGAAATTTAACAGAGGAGGAATGGTCCAAAGCATGTTCTCTAGTCAGACTCAATCCATAAACACAAACTCCAAACTGCTGCAATACAAATGGCTAAGCCGTCTATACATAACACCAGCTAAGCTTCACCACTTTAATTCAAACATACCTGATACCTGCTTCAAATGCAAGGACCTAAAAGGTACCTTATTTCACTGTATGTGGGATTGTCCACAGATACCGTATTTTCGCGACCATATGGCGCACTGTGTGGAAAGGCGCACCCTCAGTTTTGTGTGTCATTTTTGGTTTTAAAACACACATATGGCGCACCGACCCAAAAGGCGCCGTCTACGGAGACGTAGCTGCACACACGCACGCTGCAGAACACACACGCGCTAAAAATACAGCGGAAGCAAAACTTAGTTTGATATTTTATTTCACTTTTCACATCAATCAAACCCTTCAAAGGTTCATATTCTGTTTCTGCATTAAAGAATTTAAAAAAAAACACCGGGTTGCTGCACATAAACCTGTCTCAGCCACTGATCATCTCCTCATCCATCCAGCCCTTTTCATTTCACTCTGGCTGGAAAAGTCTCTTTAGGGAACGCTTTTCTTTTAAAAATCCCCACCGCGGCGGTCCCGGGTCCCGCTCCCCGTCTGCTCCCCCGCGCTGGACCGTGACCCGGGTCCCGCTCCGCCCCCCCCCCCCCCCCCGCGCGCTGGTCCCGCGGCGGTCCCGGGTCCCGCGTCCCGGGTCCCCCGCGCTGGACCCGCTCACACACGCGCTGTCGGGGATCCGGTACCGGGTTGTATCTGACAGGAGCTCCGTTAATTCAGCTGCGCCAGTCCGAATTTCCAGACCTGTCTCAGCTTCTTGATCATCATCATCCCTTCATCCAGCCCCCTCTTTTCATTCACCCTTATAATGACTCCGGCTGGAAACGTCTTATGCAAAGTTTTTCTTTTAAAAATCACCACAGTTTCTGTCCATCAGCTGCGCCAGGCAACCACCACATACATGAGAATCTGTGTGTGTCGCGCCGCGAACACACACCCGCGCATGTCGGGATCCGGTACCGGGTTTGTAACCGACAGATTTGGCTGCAAATTTCGGAGGGTGAAGCTGATCTGACCTGAGACAGACCCCAGAAATCCCTTCTCGTAAAGCGGCCGGGAACCAGGTGATCGGACCGCTTGGGGAACCAGGAAGTCGGCTGCAGCAGCGCGCATCACCGCGCTGCTCCAGCCGCTGCTTTAACCGGGGAAAGTCACCGGGGATGCGGCGATCGGACCCCGCAAACCCACGGCAGGTGCTTCCTCGGTTCCCGACATGCAAAACACACGCGCGCTGCAGAACACACACACACAAGTGTGCTTATTTAAATAGAGCGGAGCAAAACTTAGTTTGATTGTATTTTATTTCACTTTACACATCAAGCAAATCCTTAAAAGTTTTCATCATCTGTTTCGCATTAAACAGCTCAGTGGAGTCTCATTCACGTCGCAACTCACGGGGGCTTCACCCGCCCCCTTCTCCCTTTACCGTTCTCATGGTGGCCGGCCTGACATTACCGTAATTCAGGTAATAGACACGGCGCACCGTTTCAAAAGGCGCCCGGCACATTTAAAAAAAAAAAAAAAAAAAAAAAAAAATGTGCGCCTTATGGTCGCGAAAATACGGTACTTTCTTTTTGGAGGAAAGTTTTGGACCTGGCTAGCCGAATCACAGGTGAAGAGATGCCACTCAGTCCTAAAATGTGTCTACTAAATCTCTATCCAGAGGACTTCACTACCTCCAAAAAAATTAGATCTCTTCTGAATATTTGTTTTCTAGAAGCCAAACGTTGTATAGCTTGCTCGTGGAAATCAGATACACCCTGTGCCACATCCCAGTGGTTGAAGGGAATGACTTTTTGCTTAGCTTTGGAGAGGATAAGCTACACAATAAAGAACAGACTTGACAAGTTTTTGGAAATTTGGTCCACATTCTATAACTTCCTTCAGAATAACAATATAGAAGTTGACGGATGGAAGGGTGATAAGATGGATTAAGGCTGAGTTTTTTTTTTTTTTTTTTTTTTTTTTTCTCCTTTGATATAATCTAATTTGATTTAATAAAGTAATGATTAATTTATTTTATTTAATAATTGTATCGATTTCATTCTGCTTTCTTCCTTTAAACAATGTAATTAGTCAATGTAATCCTACGGACTGTATACTGTGTCACGAACAACTGGATTCTACACTTATCACTATTCATTACAGAGCTGTTTTTTTTTTCCTTATTATGTGCCTTGTTGTCTTGTTCTGTATTGTCTGTTATATGAACAAAATTCTTAATAAATACATGTTTAAAAAAAAAAAAAAAATATCCCCACTGTGTAAAAAAATAGTCCCATCTCTCCTGACGTTAGTTCTGCGTGTCGTCTTTTCCTCGGCTTTTTTTTTTCGGAGACAGGAACTCCTCAATCCATCCATCGTTAGCTCCTCCCCGCTAACGTTAGCTCCTCCCCGGAGATCAACTTTTACCCTCAACATGACTCATTAATTGTAATTAATTGTAATCTGTACCAGTTGGTTGTTGTCATGGAAACATTGTTGCTTCCCTGACGTGGAATGATCTGCTGTGATGAGACTTTAGAATAGAAGCCGTGGTATAAGCTCATTATAGCACAGTTAACAACCAATCAGATCATTATACCACAGTTAACAACCAATCAGATCATTATACCACAGTTAACAACCAATCAGATCATTATACCACAGTTAACAACCAATCAGATCAATATACCACAGTTAACAACCAATCAGATCATTATACCACAGTTAACAACCAATCAGATCATTATACCACAGTTAACAACCAATCAGATCATTATACCACAGTTAACAACCAATCAGATCATTATACCACAGTTAACAACCAATCAGATCATTATACCACAGTTAACAACCAATCAGATCATTATACCACAGTTAACAACCAATCAGATCATTATACCACAGTTAACAACCAATCAGATCATTATAGCACAGTTAAAGGTATTGTGACATAATTTTTAACATGCTTTTAACACTATTAAAAGTCTTGGCCAACATCCCTCAAATGTGTCTAAAAAGGTGTAACAAGAAAAACTTCACTCCAGTACTCCATGCCTGGCTTTTTTTATGACGGTGTTTTGTGCCTGTGATAAACGCGTCCTTTTCCCGTCCTTTTTCCAGTTCGTTGTTTTTTGGGTGTAATTGATGTCAAGACACCCAACAAAACACAAAAAATCAAGAAAAATGTGTTTTTCATGTCACAATCCCTTTAACAACCACAACAACAGGTCTCCAGGTCTCTCCAGGTCTAGATCAGGTCTGGACCAGGTCCAGGTCCAGGACCAGGTCCAGGTCTAACCAGACCCCCCTCTCCCCCAGATGGTGACCATGGAGCCGGGGTTCCTGTTCCTGGGGTCCAGGTTAGGGAACCCTGGAGCAGGTCTCAGCAGGTTTAGACCAGGTCTACAGGTCTGGATCAGGTCCAGGTCCAGGACCAGGATCAGGTTCTGGTCCAGGTCTAACCAGGTTCTGGTTCTCCCCCCAGATGGTGACCATGGAGCCCGGGTTCCTGTTCCTGGGGTCCAGACTGGGGAACTCTCTCCTACTGAAATACACAGAGAAGCTGCAGGAGACGCCGCTGGAGGACAAGAAGCAGGCAGGTTCCTGATCGTGTTATTGATCCCTGATCACTGTTATTGATCACTGATCACTGTTATTGATCACTGATGGTGCTACTGATCACCTATGGTTGTTACTGATCCTGGTCCCTGAACCTGCAGGAGGAACCGCCCAACAAGAAGAAGAGACTGGAGTCTTCCAACTGGACCGGTAGGTTCCCCCCCCCCCGGTCTGTGACTTCACTGGTCCTGTGATGTCTCTGGTCCCGTGATGTCACTGGTCCCGTGACGTCACTGGTCCTGTGATGTCACTAAGCCCCCCCCTCCTCTAACGGTGTTTCTCTAACTTCTCTCTTCAGACGAGGTGGATGAGATCGAGGTTTACGGCAGTGAAGCTCAGTCAGGAACCCAGCTGGCCACCTACTCCTTCGAGGTAGGTTCTGGTTCTGGTTCTGGTCCAGTTTAAAGGTCCAGGAATGCAGCATCCTGGTTGAGTTTCCTGCAGGTTTGTGATGGTTCTGGTTAGGGCTGGGCGATATATTTATATATATATATATTTGTGACAAATTGACTTGAATGTTTTATTTGACATTTGCACAAATGTTTTGTTATTTGCACAACTGTCAACCTCAGTGGAAAAGTCTGCCTGTTACTGTCTACATTGTAATAATTACACAGTGTATTTTAATGTAATTGTTATGCAGGAAAGGGATATTTGTTTTATTTTATTCAAGAAGCATTTTTATTCTATATATGCAGGCATTTTATTTTTATTTCATTTGTTTTATACATGTTGATATTGTGCAGACCTCTGTTAATAAAGGAACCTGTGTGACATTTGGCACGAGGCTTTGTATTAAAACTGTTTTTTTAAGAAATGAAGCTAACAGAGATGCTAACGGAGATGCTAACGGAGATGCTAACGGAGATGCTAACGGATATGCTTACAGAGATGCTATGCTATAATGCTTTGGGGGAAACCCCAATTATGGCACAGAAAAAATATGGATATATATCGAGTATCAACATTCAGCTAGAAAATATCGAGATATGACTTTTGGTCCATATCACCCAGCCTTAGTTCTGGTTCTGGTCCAGTTTAAAGGCCCAGTTGTGTCTCCTGCAGGTTTGTGACAGCATCCTGAACATCGGCCCCTGTTCCAACGCCTCCATGGGGGAGCCGGCCTTCCTGTCTGAGGAGGTAAGTTCTGATCCAGGTTCACAGACCCGGTACAGTTCTGATCCAGGTCCACAGACCCGGTACAGTTCTGATCCAGGTCCACAGACCCGGTACAGTTCTGATCCAGGTCCACAGACCCGGTACAGTTCTGATCCAGGTCCACAGACCCGGTACGGTTCTGATCCAGGTCCACAGGTGTCCAGGGAAGGGGAGGGCTAGTGGGGGCAGAGCATCTTGTTTTTATTCCACCAGGGAGATTGTGACTAGAGCGATCGGCCAAACCGCTCTGTCAAGGCCAGATTATAGAATGAACAATCGTATTGAGAAAAACAGACAGACTCAGTAATTTTCCGTCTGCCTTCAGTCTCTGGTTCATCAATGGCGACTCCAATCAGACCAATTTGTGGCCATTTCCCGCCAAGCCGAGCTTCCACCTTCTCCAGGGTCTTATCCATCTTACCAATGAGCTCAAAGACGCCGCCAGCCTGAGATTCTGTTCAAGAATCACATCCAGCTTACGGCTTTGCTCCCCCAGCGTTAAAGTCTGAGTGTTGATCACCTTGCTTGATCCTTCAGCCACGTCCGGCAGCTCTGAAAGAGCCAGAACAGCTGTCGACGACTTACGCATTAGTCGATATGCCAGGTAACCGCCAGATCCAAACAGCAGAAATCCTGCTATCATAAATCCAATTATGAAGCATCTTCAACGTCCTCGACAGACAGAATCACCAAACACAACGGTTTCCAATGTTTCCAGGAATCCATTGTGTATCCAACAAAAAATGTCCCATGGGGGCAGGAGGGCTCCTTGTCCCCCTGACTTCTGGTCGCAAAAATGTGGTCAATTGTGCTGAGAGACCAGTTAATCAATTCCATGATTGTAGAGAGTTTGGGAGGAGTGAAAAAGAGAAGCTCTAAAGACGAGACAAAAAGCAGCAGCAGGGCAGATAGGGAGGGAGCAGAAAAGCGTCGGCCTTCGCCGAGAGCCGGAAGAAGAAGAATTTACACCCCATTTACCCCCAAACGTCAGCTCTAACCTCCATGTTGTTCCCCCTTGTTTCCAGTTCCAGAACAACCCAGAACCGGACCTGGAGGTCGTCGTCTGCTCCGGATACGGCAAGAACGGAGCTCTGTCTGTCCTGCAGGTGAACTTACTACCCATAACGATACTTAAATATGTAATGGTAAATCAGGGACTATATTCACTACAGGTAAATCAGGGACTAGTGCACTACAGGTAAATCAGGGACTAGTGCACTACAGGTAAATCAGGGACTACATGCACTACAGGTAAATCAGGGACTAGTGCACTACAGGTAAATCAGGGACTAATACACTACAGGTAAATCAGGGACTACATGCACTACAGGTAAATCAGGGACTACATGCACTACAGGTAAATCAGGGACTAGTGCACTACAGGTAAATCAGGGACTAGTGCACTACAGGTAAATCAGGGACTACATTCACTACAGGTAAATCAGGGACTATATTCACTACAGGTAAATCAGGACTATATTCACTACAGGTAAATCAGGACTAGATTCACTACAGGTAAATCAGGGACTATATTCACTACAGGTAAATCAGGGACTATATTCACTACAGGTAAATCAGGGACTAGTGCACTACAGGTAAATCAGGGACTATATTCACTACAGGTAAATCAGGGACTACATTCACTACAGGTAAATCAGGGACTACATGCACTACAGGTAAATCAGGGACTACATGCACTACAGGTAAATCAGGGACTATATTCACTACAGGTAAATCAGGGACTATATTCACTACAGGTAAATCAGGGACTACATGCACTACAGGTAAATCAGGGACTATATTCACTACAGGTAAATCAGGGACTACATGCACTACAGGTAAATCAGGACTATATTCACTACAGGTAAATCAGGGACTCCAGGTAAATCAGGGACTATATTCACTACAGGTAAATCAGGACTATATTCACTACAGGTAAATCAGGACTACATTCACTACAGGTAAATCAGGACTATATTCACTACAGGTAAATCAGGGACTATATTCACTACAGGTAAATCAGGGACTATATTCACTACAGGTAAATCAGGACTATATTCACTACAGGTAAATCAGGGACTACATGCACTACAGGTAAATCAGGACTATATTCACTACAGGTAAATCAGGGACTACGTGCACTACAGGTAAATCAGGGACTACGTGCACTACAGGTAAATCAGGGACTATATTCACTACAGGTAAATCAGGACTACATTCACTACAGGTAAATCAGGGACTACATTCACTACAGGTAAATCAGGACTATATTCACTACAGGTAAATCAGGGACTACGTGCACTACAGGTAAATCAGGACTATATTCACTACAGGTAAATCAGGGACTACGTGCACTACAGGTAAATCAGGGACTACGTGCACTACAGGTAAATCAGGGACTATATTCACTACAGGTAAATCAGGACTACATTCACTACAGGTAAATCAGGGACTACATTCACTACAGGTAAATCAGGACTATATTCACTACAGGTAAATCAGGGACTACGTGCACTACAGGTAAATCAGGACTATATTCACTACAGGTAAATCAGGACTATATTCACTACAGGTAAATCAGGGACTACATGCACTACAGGTAAATCAGGACTATATTCACTACAGGTAAATCAGGACTATATTCACTACAGGTAAATCAGGGACTACAGGTAAATCAGGGACTATATTCACTACAGGTAAATCAGGACTACATTCACTACAGGTAAATCAGGACTATATTCACTACAGGTAAATCAGGGACTATATTCACTACAGGTAAATCAGGGACTATATTCACTACAGGTAAATCAGGGACTACATTCACTACAGGTAAATCAGGACTATATTCACTACAGGTAAATCAGGGACTAGTGAACTACAGGTAAATCAGGGACTACGTGCACTACAGGTAAATCAGGGACTACGTGCACTACAGGTAAATCAGGGACTATATTCACTACAGGTAAATCAGGGACTACATGCACTACAGGTAAATCAGGGACTACATGCACTACAGGTAAATCAGGGACTACATTCACTACAGGTAGATCAGAGATTATATTCACTACAGGTAAATCAGGGACTACATGCACTACAGGTAAATCAGGGACTACATGCACTACAGGTAAATCAGGGACTACATTCACTACAGGTAAATCAGGGACTATATTCACTACAGGTAAATCAGGGACTACATGCACTACAGGTAAATCAGGGACTATATTCACTACAGGTAAATCAGGGACTACATGCACTACAGGTAAATCAGGGACTACATGCACTACAGGTAAATCAGGGACTATATTCACTACAGGTAAATCAGGGACTATATTCACTACAGGTAAATCAGGGACTAGTGCACTACAGGTAAATCAGGGACTAGTGCACTACAGGTAAATCAGGGACTAGTGCACTACAGGTAAATCAGGGACTAGTGCACTACAGGTAAATCAGGGACTACATTCACTACAGGTAAATCAGGACTATATTCACTACAGGTAAATCAGGACTATATTCACTACAGGTAAATCAGGGACTAGTGCACTACAGGTAAATCAGGGACTAGTGCACTACAGGTAAATCAGGGACTACATGCACTACAGGTAAATCAGGGACTACATGCACTACAGGTAAATCAGGGACTAGTGCACTACAGGTAAATCAGGGACTACGTGCACTACAGGTAAATCAGGAACTATATTCACTACAGGTAAATCAGGGACTAGTGCACTACAGGTAAATCAGGGACTATATTCACTACAGGTAAATCAGGGACTACGTGCACTACAGGTAAATCAGGGACTACATGCACTACAGGTACATCAGGGACTAGTGCACTACAGGTAAATCAGGGACTAGTGCACTACAGGTAAATCAGGGACTAGTGCACTACAGGTAAATCAGGGACTAGTGCACTACAGGTAAATCAGGGACTATATTCATTACAGGTAAATCAGGGACTAGTGCACTACAGGTAAATCAGGGACTATATTCACTACAGGTAAATCAGGGACTAGTGCACTACAGGTAAATCAGGGACTACATTCACTACAGATAAATCAGGACTATATTCACTACAGGTAAATCAGGGACTACATTCACTACAGGTAAATCAGGGACTACATGCACTACAGGTAAATCAGGGACTACATGCACTACAGGTAAATCAGGGATTATATTCACTACAGGTAGATCAGGGACTAGTGCACTACAGGTAAATCAGGGACTATATTAACTACAGGTAAATCAGGGATTATATTCACTACAGGTAAATCAGGACTGTATTCACTACAGGTAAATCAGGGACTAGTGCGCTACAGGTAAATCAGGGACTATATTAACTACAGGTAAATCAGGGACTACATTCACTACAGGTAAATCAGGGACTACATTCACTACAGGTAAATCAGGGACTACATTCACTACAGGTAAATCAGGGACTATATTCACTACAGGTAGATCAGGGATTATATTCACTACAGGTAGATCAGGGACTAGTGCACTACAGGTAAATCAGGGACTATATTAACTACAGGTAAATCAGGGACTACATTCACTACAGGTAAATCAGGGACTACATTCACTACAGGTAAATCAGGGACTACATTCACTACAGGTAAATCAGGGACTATATTAACTACAGGTAAATCAGGGACTACATGCACTACAGGTAAATCAGGGACTATATTCACTACAGGTAAATCAGGGACTATATTAACTACAGGTAAATCAGGGACTACATGCACTACAGGTAAATCAGGGACTAGTGCACTACAGGTAAATCAGGGACTATATTCACTACAGGTAAATCAGGGACTATATTCACTACAGGTAAATCAGGACTATATTCACTACAGGTAAATCAGGGACTAGTGCACTACAGGTAAATCAGGGACTAGTGCACTACAGGTAAATCAGGACTATATTCACTACAGGTAAATCAGGACTATATGCACTACAGGTAAATCAGGGACTATATTCACTACAGGTAAATCAGGGACTACATGCACTACAGGTAAATCAGGGACTACATGCACTACAGGTAAATCAGGGACTACCATCACTACAGGTAAATCAGGAACTACCATCACTACAGGTAAATCAGGGACTAGTGCACTACAGGTAAATCAGGGACTAGTGCACTACAGGTAAATCAGGGACTACATGCACTACAGGTAAATCAGGGACTACATGCACTACAGGTAAATCAGGGACTAGTGCACTACAGGTAAATCAGGGACTATATTCACTACAGGTAAATCAGGGACTAGTGCACTACAGGTAAATCAGGGACTACATTCACTACAGATAAATCAGGACTATATTCACTACAGGTAAATCAGGGACTACATTCACTACAGGTAAATCAGGGACTACATGCACTACAGGTAAATCAGGGACTACATGCACTACAGGTAAATCAGGGACTACATTCACTACAGGTAGATCAGAGATTATATTCACTACAGGTAGATCAGGGACTAGTGCACTACAGGTAAATCAGGGACTATATTAACTACAGGTAAATCAGGGACTACATTCACTACAGGTAAATCAGGGACTACATTCACTACAGGTAAATCAGGGACTACATTCACTACAGGTAAATCAGGGACTATATTAACTACAGGTAAATCAGGGACTACATGCACTACAGGTAAATCAGGGACTATATTCACTACAGGTAAATCAGGGACTATATTAACTACAGGTAAATCAGGGACTACATGCACTACAGGTAAATCAGGGACTAGTGCACTACAGGTAAATCAGGGACTATATTCACTACAGGTAAATCAGGGACTACATTCACTACAGGTAAATCAGGGACTACATGCACTACAGGTAAATCAGGGACTAGTGCACTACAGGTAAATCAGGGACTATATTCACTACAGGTAAATCAGGGACTACATTCACTACAGGTAAATCAGGGACTACATGCACTACAGGTAAATCAGGACTATATTCACTACAGGTAAATCAGGGACTATATGCACTACAGGTAAATCAGGGACTAGTGCACTACAGGTAAATCAGGACTACATTCACTACAGGTAAATCAGGGACTAGTGCACTACAGGTAAATCAGGGACTACATGCACTACAGGTAAATCAGGGACTACATTCACTACAGGTAGATCAGAGATTATATTCACTACAGGTAGATCAGGGACTAGTGCACTACAGGTAAATCAGGGACTATATTAACTACAGGTAAATCAGGGACTACATTCACTACAGGTAAATCAGGGACTACATTCACTACAGGTAAATCAGGGACTACATTCACTACAGGTAAATCAGGGACTATATTAACTACAGGTAAATCAGGGACTACATGCACTACAGGTAAATCAGGGACTATATTCACTACAGGTAAATCAGGGACTATATTAACTACAGGTAAATCAGGGACTACATGCACTACAGGTAAATCAGGGACTAGTGCACTACAGGTAAATCAGGGACTATATTCACTACAGGTAAATCAGGGACTACATTCACTACAGGTAAATCAGGGACTACATGCACTACAGGTAAATCAGGGACTAGTGCACTACAGGTAAATCAGGGACTATATTCACTACAGGTAAATCAGGGACTACATTCACTACAGGTAAATCAGGGACTACATGCACTACAGGTAAATCAGGACTATATTCACTACAGGTAAATCAGGGACTATATGCACTACAGGTAAATCAGGGACTAGTGCACTACAGGTAAATCAGGACTATATTCACTACAGGTAAATCAGGATTATATTCACTACAGGTAAATCAGGGACTATATTCACTACAGGTAAATCAGGACTATATTCACTACAGGTAAATCAGGACTACATTAACTACAGGTAAATCAGAACTATATTCACTACAGGTAAATGTTGTTTCTGCACCAGACCTCCCCCTGCGCGGCGAGGCCCGTCCGCCCCAGGGCCGTCACGGTGCTACAGTAATGCTGGGTTTACCAGGGCTGTTCTGAGGTGGAGCCGCCTGTAAACACCCAGACACATGAAGGGGGCCCGTTACCTGGGGGGGCCGTTACCTGGGGGGGCCGCCTGTAAACACCCAGACACATGAGGGGGGTGGGGGGTAACGATACCATGAGGAACATATGACTGGAAACAATTTATTTTATTTGAAAGACACAAAATATAAAAACAATGCTGTGCATTTGCCCTGTTGTTACAGTTTGTAATTCTTTATAACTGTCCACTTTCATACAAGTACAAATAATACACAAACTGAATAGTTTCTCTCATGTACCACTTGACTTCTTTCTTTTCCAGAAATTTAGAAATGTTGAGAAAAAATTCGAAATGCCGAGAAAAGTCGACATTTCGTGAATAAAGTAGAAATTTTGAGAAAAAAGTCAAAATGTCAAAAAAAAAAGTACAATTTAGAATTTTTTTCTCGACATTTCTAATTTTTTCTCATAATTGTACAACATTAACGTCAACATTTCGACTTTTTTCTTGATATTTTATATATATATTGTAATATTGACATATTAATTTAAGCGCTGGTTTCTCCAGAGATCCATCCGGCCTCAGGTCGTCACGTCAGATATTTATTAATTTATAATTATTTATTAATTTAAGCGCTGGTTTCTCCAGAGATCCATCCGGCCTCAGGTCGTCACGTCAGATATTTATTAATTTATAATTATTTATTAATTTAAGCGCTGGTTTCTCCAGAGATCCATCCGGCCTCAGGTCGTTTAGTGTCAGATATTTATTAATTTATAATTATTTATTAATTTAACACTGGTTTCTCCAGAGATCCATCCGGCCTCAGGTCGTTTAGTGTCAGATATTTATTAATTTATAATTATTTATTAATTTAACTGCTGGTTTCTCCAGAGATCCATCCGGCCTCAGGTCGTCACCACCTTCGAGCTGCCCGGCTGCCACGACATGTGGACGGTCGTCTGCAGCGACGCCCGGGAGGAGAAGAAGGTAAGAACCGTAGGGGGTTCTGGTCCGGGTTCTGGTCCGGGTTCTGGTCCGGGTTCTGGTCCGGGTTCTGGTCTCACCAGGTCTCCCCCTCCCCCCCAGGACGGTAAAGGGGACGACTCTGACGATGGAGGGAAGACGGAGACGGAGGAGGAGAAGGAGGGAGAGAAGGAGGAGAAGACGGAGAAGGAGAAGATGGATCCTCCGCTGGAGGACGACAACAAGAAACACGGATTCCTGATCCTGAGCAGAGACGACTCCACCATGGTGAGATACGGGGTCAGAGGTCAGGGGGGGTCAGAGGTCAGGGATTCCTGATCCACAGCAGGGACGACTCCACCATGGTGAGGACAGGGGGTCAGAGGTCAGGGGGGGTCAGAGGTCAGGGATTCCTGATCCTGAGCAGAGACGACTCCACCATGGTGAGATACGGGGGGTCAGAGGTCAGGGGGGGTCAGAGGTCAGGGGGGGTCAGAGGTCAGGGATTCCTGATCCTGAGCAGAGACGACTCCACCATGGTGAGGACAGGGGGGGGTCAGAGGTCAGGGGGGGTCAGGGGTCAGGGATTCCTGATCCTGAGCAGAGACGACTCCACCATGGTGAGGACAGGGGGGGTCAGTGTGTGCCAGAAAAGTGCAATAGGGCTGAGTTATGATTCTGCGTGAAAACGACGCCGTAGCCCACCCCGTAGCCCACGCCGTGCCTACGGCGTGGGCTACGGCGTGGGCTACGGCGTGGGCTACGGCGTGGGCTACGGCGTGGGCTACGGCGTGGGCTACGGCGTGGGCTACGGGGTGGGCTACGGGGTGGGCTACGGCGTGGGCTACGGCGTGGGCTACGGCGTGGGCTACGGCGTGGGCTACGGCGTGGGCTACGGCGTGGGCTACGGCGTGGGCTACGGCGTGGGCTACGGCGTGGGCTACGGGGTGGGCTACGGCGTGGGCTACGGCGTGGGCTACGGCGTGGGCTACGGCGTGGGCTACGGCGTGGGCTACGGCGTGGGCTACGGGGTGGGCTACGGCGTGGGCTACGGCGTGGGCTACGGCGTGGGCTACGGGGTGGGCTACGGCGTGGTCTACGGGGTGGGCTACGGCGTGGGCTACGGCGTGGGCTACGGCGTGGGCTACGGGGTGGGCTACGGCGTGGGCTACGGGGTGGGCTACGGCGTGGGCTACGGCGTGGGCTACGGGGTGGGCTACGGCGTGGGCTACGGCGTGGGCTACGGGGTGGGCTACGGCGTGGGCTACGGCGTGGGCTACGGCGTGGGCTACGGCGTGGGCTACGGCGTGGGCTACGGGGTGGGCTACGGCGTGGGCTACGGGGTGGGCTACGGCGTGGGCTACGGCGTGGGCTACGGCGTGGGCTACGGCGTGGGCTACGGCGTGGGCTACGGCGTGGGCTACGGCGTGGGCTACGGGGTGGGCTACGGGGTGGGCTACGGCGTGGGCTACGGCGTGGGCTACGGCGTGGGCTACGGCGTGGGCTACGGGGTGGGCTACGGCGTGGGCTACGGGGTGGGCTACGGCGTGGGCTACGGGGTGGGCTACGGCGTGGGCTACGGCGTGGGCTACGGGGTGGGCTACGGCGTGGGCTACGGCGTGGGCTACGGCGTGGGCTACGGCGTGGGCTACGGCGTGGGCTACGGCGTGGGCTACGGGGTGGGCTACGGCGTGGGCTACGGCGTGGGCTACGGCGTGGGCTACGGGGTGGGCTACGGCGTGGTCTACGGGGTGGGCTACGGCGTGGGCTACGGCGTGGGCTACGGCGTGGGCTACGGGGTGGGCTACGGCGTGGGCTACGGGGTGGGCTACGGCGTGGGCTACGGCGTGGGCTACGGGGTGGGCTACGGCGTGGGCTACGGCGTGGGCTACGGGGTGGGCTACGGCGTGGGCTACGGCGTGGGCTACGGCGTGGGCTACGGCGTGGGCTACGGCGTGGGCTACGGGGTGGGCTACGGCGTGGGCTACGGGGTGGGCTACGGCGTGGGCTACGGCGTGGGCTACGGCGTGGGCTACGGCGTGGGCTACGGCGTGGGCTACGGCGTGGGCTACGGCGTGGGCTACGGCGTGGGCTACGGGGTGGGCTACGGCGTGGGCTACGGCGTGGGCTACGGCGTGGGCTACGGCGTGGGCTACGGGGTGGGCTACGGCGTGGGCTACGGGGTGGGCTACGGCGTGGGCTACGGGGTGGGCTACGGCGTGGGCTACGGCGTGGGCTACGGGGTGGGCTACGGCGTGGGCTACGGCGTGGGCTACGGCGTGGGCTACGGCGTGGGCTACGGCGTGGGCTACGCTTCGACGTGTACAACACGCCGTTCGCTGACGCCGTCACTGCAGTCGTGAACTTTCAGCCTCTTTTCTTCGTATATGATTTTATTTATTTATTTATTTTTTTTTTGTTTTGTTTTTTTGTCCTTATTTCTTTGATTCACTGTGACCGGAAAAAGTCGGATAAACCATTCAGGAAAAGATTGCGAACTAGCAGTCGCGGGGGGAACTGCACCGTGGAGAAATGTAGTGACGGAGAAGTCCGAAGGTTCACGACGGCGTTGATTTGACGCAGAACCGTAACTCAGGCTATAAGCATTAGCACTTTACAAACTCTGAGCACTTAATTACTGGTTTATCAATGGTAACATGTTTTATTGCTTAATGATTTTAATCCAGTTCAGTCGTATCTTTTAATGTTTTGTTTTGTTGGTATAAATGTCTCGTCTCCTTTTTCTGCTGGTTCTGATTCTGTGTGGCATTAATTTCTGGCTACAACCGTGAATAAAGTTTAACAAATAAAAGTGAATTGATTTCCCTCTGAGGAGGAGAGCAGGAACTAAACCATGTTCCTCTGTAGATCCTCCAGACGGAGCAGGAACTAAACCATGTTCCTCTGTAGATCCTCCAGACGGAGCAGGAACTAAACCATGTTCCTCTGTAGATCCTCCAGACGGAGCAGGAACTAAACCATGTTCCTCTGTAGATCCTCCAGACGGAGCAGGAACTAAACCATGTTCCTCTGTAGATCCTCCAGACGGAGCAGGAACTAAACCATGTTCCTCTGTAGATCCTCCAGACGGGGCAGGAGATCATGGAGCTGAAATTTCAACTTTTTTCTCTAAATTTCAACTTTTTTCTCAAAAATTTCAACTTCTTTCTCAAAATTTCAACTTTTTTCTCTAAATTTCAACTTTTTTCTCAATTTCAATTTTTTTCTCAATTTCAACTTTTCTCTCAAAATTTCAACTTTTCTCTCAAAATTTCAACTTTTCTCTCAAAATTTCAACTTTTTTCTCAAAATTTCAACTTTTTTCTCAAAATTTCAACTTTTTTCTCAAAAATTTCGACTTCTTTCTCAAAAATTTCGACTTCTTTCTCAAAATTTCAACTTTTTTCTCAAAATTTCAACTTTTTTCTCAATTTTAACTTTTTTCTCAATTTCAACTTTTTTCTCAAAATTTCAACTTTTCTCTCAAAATTTCAACTTTTTTCCCAAAATGTCAACTTTTTTCTCAAAATGTCAACTTTTTTCTCAAAATTTCAACTTTTTTCTCAATTTCAACTTTTTTCTCAATTTCAACTTTTTTCTCAAAATTTCAACTTCTTTCTCAAAATTTCGACTTTTTTCTCAATTTCAACTTTTCTCTCAAAATTTCAACTTTTCTCTCAAAATTTCAACTTTTTTCTCAATTTCAACTTTTCTCTCAAAATTTCAACTTTTCTCAAAATTTCAACTTTTTTCTCAACTTTTTTATCTTGTATTTGGGACAATACGGTACTGGTTTATCAATGGTAACATGTTTTTATTGCTTAATGATTTTAATCCAGTTCAGTCGTATCTTTTAATGTTTTGTTTTGTTGGTATAAATGTCTCGTCTCCTTTTTCTGCTGGTTCTGATTCTGTCTGGCATTAATTTGCCGCGAATGGTGGAAATTTCTGGCTACAACCGTGAATAATGTTTAACAAATAAAAGTGAATTTAATTCCCTCTGTAGATCCTCCAGACGGGGCAGGAGATCATGGAACTGGACACCAGCGGCTTCGCCACCCAAGGCCCCACCGTGTTTGCCGGGAACATCGGGGAGAACCAGTACATCGTCCAGGTGTCGCCCATGGGTCTCCGTCTGCTGGAGGGAGGTAGGAACAAATACAAAGATGGAGTTGAATTGGTATTTTTTTATCGTCATTTTTATCGGGATAAATGCCAGAAATTATCGTGATACATTTTTTAGTCCATACCGCCCATCCCTAGTAGGAATACTCCTGATTTAGATTTGTTTTTTATTCTGGAGGGAGGTAGGAATAAAAACCAACATTAGGACTAAATATCGTTCCGACTAAATGAGGTCGTTTTTCCCCTAAACTTGCCCCAAAAGTCACCAAATTTTGCACCAAGCCAGGCCTGGTGATAAATGTGATATTTAATGGTTTACATTAATGGGCGTGGCCTAACGGCTCAACAGCGCCCCCTAGAAAACTTTGTGCCTCAAGCCCCACAATACGGTTTGACGTACATTCACGAAAATCGGTACACACATGTATCATGTCACAACTTAAAGAACATTTTCAATTAATCGTGTCATTTTGGCGCAATTTATGCAATTTTTTATGTGATTACATAATGCACCGTGTTATTACATTTCCTAGAAAATAAAAAAGTTGCAACAAGTGCATTTTATAATAATCTTCTCAAATCTGCAATAAAAAAATGTATCACAAATTGAAATGAAAAAGTTATTACATTTGGTACGTTTATTACAAAATGAGGCTCAACAGGCCTGGACCGGGTCTCCGGTTCCACTCCCGTTTACCTCCTAACCCTGACCTTTGACCTTTAACCCCCAGTGAAGCAGCTGCACTTCGTGCCCGTGGACCTGGGATCTCCCATAGTGCACTGCTCCGTGGTGACCTTTGACCTTTAACCCCCAGTGAAGCAGCTGCACTTCGTGCCCGTGGACCTGGGATCTCCCATAGTGCACTGCTCCGTGGCCGACCCCTACGTGGTCATCATGACGGCCGAGGGCGTCGTCACCATGTTCGCCCTGAAGAGCGACTCGTACCTGAAGACGCACCGGCTGGCGCTGCAGAAACCCCAGATATCCACGGTGAGTAATATATATAATAATAAATATAATATAACAATAATACCTGCAGAAACCCCAGATATCTACGGTGAGTAGAATAATACTACTACTACTACTACTAATAATAATAATAATAATAATATACCTGAAGACGCACCGGCTGGCGCTGCAGAAACCCCAGATATCCACGGTGAGTAAAATACTACTACTACTACTACTAATACTACTAATAATAATACCTGCAGAAACCCCAGATATCCACGGTGAGTGTTAATATAATAATAATATTAATAATACCTGCAGAAACCCCAGATATCCACGGTGAGTGTTAATATAATAATAATATTAATAATACCTGCAGAAACCCCAGATATCCACGGTGAGTAATATATATAATAATAAATATAATATAATAATAATACCTGCAGAAACCCCAGATCTCTACGGTGAGTATTAAAATAATAATAATAATAATAATAATAATACCTGGAGAAACCACAGATATCCACGGTGAGTAATATATATAATAATAAATATAATATAATAATAATACCTGCAGAAACCCCAGATATCCACGGTGAGTAATATATATAATAATAAATATAATATAATAATAATACCTGCAGAAACCCCAGATATCCACGGTGAGTAATATATATAATAATAAATATAATATAATAATAATACCTGCAGAAACCCCAGATCTCTACGGTGAGTATTAAAATAATAATAATAATAATAATAATAATACCTGGAGAAACCACAGATATCCACGGTGAGTAGAATAATAATAGTAATGATGATAATAATGATGATAATAATAGTAATAGTAATAATAATAGTAATCTCCTCGGTGAGTGGAGCCCCCTGCTGGACCGGTGCCGGTTTGGAGCTAGAACAGTCTCATCATTCACAAATGCACAGGAGAAAATTCACAAATGCACACGCAGATCCACAAGTGGATCTCACAGTTCTGAGACAGGGATCCACAGGTGTTCATGGGAGAGGGGAGGGCTAGTGGGGGCAGAGTCACCTTGTTTACATTCCACCAGGGAGATTGTGACCAGAGCGATCGCCCTGAGATCGCTCTGTCAAGGCCACATTATAGAATCAACAATTATATTGAAAAACAGGCAGCCTCAGTAATTTTCCGTCTGCCTTCAGTCTCTGGTTCATCAATGGCGACTCCAATCAGACGAATTTGTGATCAATTCCCGCCAAGCCGAGCTTCCACCTTCTCCAAGGTCTTCTCCATCTTACCAATGAGCTCAAAGACGCCGCCAGCCTGAGATTCTGTTCGAGAATCACATCCAGCTTACGGCTTTGCTCCCCCAACGTCAGATGTGCTGAGAGACCAGTAAATCAATTCCATGATTGTAGAGTTTCGGAGGAGTAAAAAGGAGAGACTCTGAAGACGAGACAACAAGCATTTGTGGACTGGCGTGTGCATTTGTGAATTATGAGACTGTTCTATCTCCATACGCCGGCGCCCCCTGGTGGTCGAACCCGGAGCTGATCCGTCTCTCTCTCCTCAGCTCTCCAGGGTGATCACCTTGTGCGCCTACCGGGACGTTAGCGGCATGTTCACCACGGAGAACCGGGTCAGCTGCTGCACCAGAGACGACTCGCTCAGCAGGAACCCGTCGGAGGTGGAGACGGTGATCCAGGAGCTCAGGTGAGGGTTAGGGACCTCAGGTGAGGGTTAGGGACCTCAGGTGAGGGTTAGGGACCTCAGGTGAGACCTCAGGAGCTCAGGTGAGGGTTAGGGACCTCAGGTGAGGGTTAGGGACCTCAGGTGAGGGTTAGGGACCTCAGGTGAGAGTTAGGGACCTCAGGTGAGGGTTAGGGACCTCAGGTGAGGGTTAGGGACCTCAGGTGAGAGTTAGGGACCTCAGGTGAGAGTTAGGGACCTCAGGTGAGGGTTAGGGACCTCAGGTGAGGGTTAGGGACCTCAGGTGAGACCTCAGGACCTCAGGTGAGGCAATTTATTTTATATAACATCTATTACAACATCAGAATCAGAAAAAGAAAAAGATTTATTGCCAGGTCAGACATAAATACTTAAATAATAAATACACCTTAAAATGTTTATAATTTTGTACATAGAAATTCCACATTTGTCTATTGTCTATTTGTCTATTGTTCATTTGTTTATGGTTCACCTTTACCATAGAGAGCGAAACTACCGGAGTCAAATTCCTTGTTGGACAATGTTCGAACCTGGCCAATAAAGATGATTCTGATTCTGAAAATCAGACGAGAGAACTTGACTCCGGTTTACACCGATGGCACCATTAATACGGACGCCATTTTTAGAGGAAGGATGACACTGGGATGGAGGAGGAGGGAAAAAAGGCATCTTCACACTGTGTATTAATACCTAGTGTCAAGGTGCAAAAAACCCCTCAGCACAGAAAAGCAACATACACACAACGGGGGCGGGGGGGACCCAGCACCCAGCACCCGGCACAGGTCCTCCAAGTGAGAGCCGCGGCCATTGCAGCTGGCGCTCCAACCCGGAGACTGTGTCAGGAGGGGCTGCTGATAAGAGGGGGGAGCCAGGAAGACGTTGGATATGGGGAGAGGGGGGTGTGTCAGTGTGTGTGTGAGAGTCTGTGACGCGATAAGTCCGAGAACCTTCGCCCAGAGTGCAGCCAAACGTCCTTGATGTTATCGGGCAGCGGTACAGTTCTGGGAGGGAGGTCCTCAGGTGTTTGTGGGAGAGGGGGAGGGTTAGGTCGGGTGCAGAGCGTCATGTTTACATTCCTCCAGGGAGATTGTGACGAAGAGGCCTGCCAAGCCGCTCCGTCAAGGCCAAATCAAATCAGTAATTTGCAGGCAGCTCAGTAATTTTCCATCTGCCTTTCAGTCTTCTGGTTCCTCAATAAACTCCGATCAGACGAATTTGTGATCAATCCCCGCCAAGCCGGGTACTCAGCCTCAGTTGTTCAGATGTTCAGACATCAGTTGTCTCCGTCATGTTCAGCAGCAACACCATGGACGACGAGGAGGAGATGTTGTACGGAGACTCCAACGCTAACTAGAGCTTTACTAACACTAACTAGAGCTTTACTAACACTAACTAGAGGTTAACTAGCACTAACTAGTCCTCGTCATGTCCGACAGCAACACCATGGACGACGAGGAGGAGATGCTCTACGGAGACTCCAACGCTAACGCTGGACCTGCTAAAGATGATCCTGGTTCTGGTTCCGGGACCGAGGGAAGTCCCGGGAAGACGGAGCCGAGTCACTGGTGTGTGATCTGCAGGGAGAACGGAGTCATGGAGGTGAATAAAGATCTATCTGTCTGTCTGTCTGTCTGTCTGTCTGTCTGTCTTATTTTATCGTTTTTACCGTGAGATACAACGGTGTCGCGCCGTTGCCGCGACACCCCGGTCACAGTTAATCAAAGAGATCAAGACAACTATTGTGCAAAAAAAATAAAAGAAAAAAAAATCACACACATGGAGAAAAGAGGCTGAAAGTTCACGACTGCTTCACCAACCGTAAATGTGTTGCTACCAATAACCAATCACAGCCCTCGGTCTGCGTTGGGTCGTAGTTACAGTTTTAATGAGGAGCAGGTGGACAGATCTGTCTCCAGGTGTACCAGCTGACATGTCTCTCCTCCCTGATTGGTCAGATCTACGTCTCTCATATCTGTCCTCTGGTCTCTGATGGACATGTCTGTCCTCTAGAGGTGGGTGCAATTCATCGATGTGTCGATGCATCACGATGCGTCACGTGACAATTTGGAATCGATTAATTAAAAAAAAAAAAATGTAAGTTATCCTATCCAGATTCCAGACTGAATAAGCTGCTGAATCATTTCATTTCTTATTGTTCACTGTAAATATGGCAGATATGTTTACACTAAGTTCATATCTAGTTTACTTGAATTAATGAACTCATTAAATCCAGGGCTTGAGCGTTTTCAGTGTTTTCCACCAATAGAGGGCGCTCTCATGCAAGTGCAGCTTTCCCTGGTCAAAGTTAAGGAAGTCAAAGAGCAAATGTTTACATAGTCATACAATAAAAAATACATGTCAAATGTTCAAAAAACCTTGTTATTTAGTTAATGAGTGTTGTTAGAGGAACTGAGTTCATTGATTGGATATTGATTTACAAATGTAGCCACAGATGAAGACAAAATCAATCTTGTATGGAAAAAAGCATTAAAAATCACAAGAATCCAAGAATCGTGGCACCAATAATCGAAATCGAATCGTGAGGTTCCCTTGTTTGCACACCCCTACTCTGTTCTATGCTCTCGTTGTGCCACAATTCCTCACACGGGGCACCATGTATGTTGTGCCACAAAGGGTTGCTGGTTCAGTTATGATATCCTGATTTAAGGTTCTGTGTTAAACCAACGTAGAACCGACGCCGTTGCCGCAACGGCGTTACCGCGCCGCCGTTACCGCGACGGCATTGAAAAAAAAAAATCACACACACACGAAGAAAAGAGCTGAAAGTTCACGACTGCTTCACCAACCGTAAATGTGTTGCTACCGAGAACCAATCACAGCCCTCGGTCTGCGTTGGTCGTAGTTACAGTTTTACAGAGGTGCAGGTGGACATGTCTGTCTCCAGGTCTACCAGCTCTTACCTGTCCTCCTGTCTCCAGGTGTACCAGCTGCCGGACTGGCGCCTGGTGTTCCTGGTGAAGAACTTCCCGGTGG